>NC_137966.1:22735533-22761826 GCF_963924665.1 Micromys minutus
GATTCCCCTTCCCTATCCTCCCTCCAACACTTCACAGAGGTACACACAAACACACACCTTTGCTAATTCATGGCCTCTGTTTCTTTAATTGTTGTTTTACATACACACATACACACACACACACCTTTGCTAATTCTCAAATTCATGGCCTCTGTTTCTTTAATTGTTGCTTTACGTACACACACACATACATACACACACCTAAATATATAAACACAACCTGCTTGGCTCACATACATACATATGTGTGTGTGTGTGTCTGTGTGTGTGTGTGTGTGTGTTTAGATTTCAGAGCCATTTGGCACTGGAAAACTAGTGTGGGGTCTCTTCCCTCAGGAGGACCATCTCTCCTGCTTTCCACATTCTGTATCTGTCTCTGACTCTTTGTCTAAGATTGAAGCCCCTTCCGTATATCTGCTGGTGTTATCCTTGCTCAGGCCTTGTTTGATGCCATATTGGTAAGACTTTATGGGTGTAGACTCTCTGACAGTTCTAGAAAATACAGTCTCATGGTGAGCTTCCTGTTCCTCTGGCTCTCACAGCCTTTCTACCCTCTCTTTCACCAGGATCCTTGAGCCTGAATTGCAAGAGTTGTGTTATAGATATTTCTACTCAGGCAACAAAATACATCTATAGATGATCATTGTGGTCAAACCGATGAGAAATTGGGATCCCAGGAGTATATTGTAACACCAACAGAAATAAAGAAATAGCATAGCAGGTTGTTCTAACTGACAGAGGTGATATTAAGTCAGAATTAAGTTTCTTGGCTTTGGACACAATAGATGTAATTCAATGCTACACCAGCTACTCTAGTCCTGTTGATCTGACATCTCTAAATGACTATTACATGCTGATGAATGTTTTATGATACAAGAAATTTTTATTTAATTGTCTTGTTTTGCTGACAAATACATAGTATAACATACTTTACCATACCATACCTTCCCATAGCACACCATAGCATAGCATACTTTACCATACCATACCTTCCCATAGCACACCATAGCATAGCATACTTTACCATACCATACCTTCCCATAGCACACCATAGCATAGCATACTATACCATACCTTCCCATAGCACACCATAGCATAGCATACTTTACCATACCATACCTTCCCATAGCACACCATAGCATAGCATACTATACCATACCTTCCCATAGCACACCATAGCATAGCATACTATACCATACCTTCCCATAGCACACCATAGCATAGCATACTATACCATACCTTCCCATAGCACACCATAGCATAGCATACTATACCATACCTTCCCATAGCACACCATAGCATAGCATACTATACCATACCTTCCCATAGCACACCATAGCATAGCATACTTTACCATACCATACCTTCCCATAGCACACCATAGCATAGCATACTATACCATACCTTCCCATAGCACACCATAGCATAGCATACTATACCATACCTTCCCATAGCACACCATAGCATAGCATACTTTACCATACCATACCTTCCCATAGCACACCATAGCATAGCATACTATACCATACCTTCCCATAGCACACCATAGCATAGTGAGAAAAAAGCAAAAGGATAATTTTTAAAGAGTCTGAGGAAGGAAAGGTAAGGGAATGGATGACTTGGCACAAATCTCCTTCACAGATGTGGTGATTGAGTTCCAGGGACCCAAACTCACAGAGTGAGGGGGTCTCTCTGTCAAGATAGAATCCTAGTTCTTCCTGAGTCCCAGCCCAGTGAATTTTTCTGTCCTAGCTCAATATGTCGGCAATGGCACGTGAGGTCTTTCATCTTCTCCAATCCAACACATGCTCTTTCTTCTGGAACATTTAGGAAGCAATGGTATTCACTTTTTCTCTAGGTTCAGACATAATTCCAGCACCTGTAGCCCAGAAAATGCACATGTGGCCAGCCTGGCCACGGTTCCCTAATTCAGAGTCTTTCACTCAGAATTTGTCCCAGGAATTTTATTTTTATTAATCGTCATTATTTTGTGTATGTGTGTGAATGTGTGTATATGCAGATTTGCATGTGTGTGCATGTGTGGGTATGCACATGTGTGCATGTGCCTGTGTGTGTCTGGAGAATGGGTGGTTGTCAGAGGACTGTTCAGGAGTCAGTTCTCTCCATGGGCTTTGAGAATCTAATCCGGGTTGTCAGAATTGCCTGAAAGTAATTTTTGTATTTATATGTATGTATTCATTTAATTTGTAAGTATACAAAATTCGAGTGATAAGGCATGCGTGTGTCATAGCATGCGTGTCATGGCATGCGTGTGTCATGGCATGTATGTGTCATGGCATGCGTGTGTCATGGCATGCGTGTGTCATGGCATGCGTGTGTCATGGCATGCGTGTGTCATGGCATGCGTGTGTCATGGCATGTGTGTGTCATGGCATGCATGTAGAGAACAGATGGCACCAGCTCTTTCCTTTCTACTCGGCTTCCAGGGTCAAACGCAGGTCATCGGGTTTGCTTGGCAAGCACTTTTACTTGCTGAGCCATCCTGCCAGACCTGTCCTGAGATTTTTGACGGTGCTACTGGAAGGAGATTGCACTCTATTTCAAAGTCACCAAACTGATTTTTTTAAAATATGCAGGACACACCATTAATGGACCCTGATCACGCTGGGGTTAGAGATGAAGAGCTATCTCCCCCCCCCCCACCTGGAAATGATGCTGATTCACTGAAGACCAAACTGAAAGACAAATCCAGCCAATGTGAGAGACAGTTCCTGACCCCCCGTGACATCATGTGCTTTGGCTTTGTGCAGCTGCCACTGGTTGGTAGTGACTGTCATTGTGTCTTCTCATAATCAGACTTTGGCTGTATTAATGGTGCTTGTTTACAACATGGCATATCGCCTTCAAAGCACCTCTAGAGTTAAATATGCCAAGGGCCTTTCTCCCATATTTTACAGATGAGATAGAAAGGCTAGGGAGGAGCAGTCCTTTGTGGAAGGTCACACCGTTCTCCTACAGCAAGACAAGGACCATAAATCTGGCCTTATAACTCCAATTCAGCACCCTTTCTGCTATAGCATAACCTACAGGGAATGTAGCATTTCCACCCTCTCCTCTCCCTCCTCTACTTAGGAGAAAAGTCTATCTCTGCACTGACACTCAACAGGAATAGTTTATTGGGTATTTCTTCCTTTCCGTAATAAACTAGGTTTGGTACTGAACAGGAAGCTTTCTCCGTGCTGGCTAGCTTTCACAGAAGTAGAAGGTTCTCTGCAGGCTGCAGGGAGATTTGGGGAGTCACCAACAGACTAACTCAGATTTCTGTGAACTACAATAATTACCTGCAAGGCAAGATAACCCATGGGTTCAACAGTGACATGAATGTGGTGGAGGTAACCAACCACTTTCTTATTGGAATTAAGTCCTGTTCCATGGGAGGAAACAAATGTCTAACACTGCAAAACTATCAAGAACCCATAGTTAGAGAATTCTCAAGCACCAGGGTTTAACTTACTACTATTATTCTGTTAAGCGACCATCTCTCTATACCCATAGAGGGCAGCCTCAGGCCTCATCAGAGACGTTTCTTTATACAGAGGATGGTAGTTAACAGAGAAACTGATAACTGGTCAAATCACAGAGGACACATGTTCACTGCTTTCTCAACCACAACTGGATCATCTATACCAACCCCTAAGGCTCAGCGAGCATCACGGAAGAGGGGACGGGAAGATGAGAAGAGCCAGAGGTCAGGGAGGGGCAGAGTAAAATGGCAACCTCTGGACACTCTGGACTACTGCACACAAGAGCTCACGGAAGCTGAGACTGACTGCACAAGAGCCAACCAGCTGGCTTTCTAGGGGAGGAGGAAGAGTTCCCAAGTCCCCACCCCAACTGGGGAACCATGAGTAATTATGGCTGCTAGAGGATGAAGAGTCCATCTTTGTTAAGGGTCTGAAGCCTGATTGGTCAACCATGCGCCACACCCAGGAGGACATGAAAGGGTAAGTTGAACTCAATAAGTTGTACAGAAGGACATGAAGTTGAAGGGATCTTGGAAGGACGAGAGGAGAATAAATATGACCAAGTGCATTCAAAGAACGTACGTACACGGATTGTTTTTGAGAAACTAGGAGCTGAGTAGATACTCTCGGTTGGTAAAGTCCCTGATGCGTACGCATGTGGCCTGATCTCAAGAACCTCCATCTATGAACATGACTTTTCCAGATTCCTGTTGTCTAGTTACGTCTGCCCTTCGGTCTCCCCACCAAACCCCTTACCACATCTTACCGTTTCCCTTATTATTAACATGTAACATTTTAACATTTTAAATTTTTGAGATGTGGTCTTGATAAGTAGCCCTGGGTAGCCTAGAACTTCCTGAGTTGACCAGGCTGACTTTTGCCTCCCAAGGGCTGGGATTAAAGTTGTGCTCCACCATGCCTGGCTGACCTAACTCTTTATGTCTCTTCTCTAAGGCTTCAACTACTCTCATATTTCCCTAACATTACATTGTATATTCCACTTTATCTCACTCTGTGCATCCATGTTTTTACTTTCTAAAAGCTTTTTTGTTGGTGGTGTTTTCAAATGAGAAAAACATTCTGTTCATACTTCATGGACATGATATCTTGCTGTTCTTGGGGTCGTAATAAAATCGATTTTTGTGTTATCTTCTGGTCTATACACTGTACTTCTTCCAGTTTGCTTTCCCCTGCATGGAGCCAGGTGGTCCTGCTGGATATTCATCAGGAACGCTTTGGTGAGTCTGGTTTCACTTAAAGGCGTCACTGAAATACTCATTTAGGCTGTTTGGAGCTATAGCAAGGAAGATGTGTCTGGTCCCAAATGCCCACCTTCCTGCATTCCAGGGTATAAAAGAGCACCAACCCACAAGGAGATGCTGGGAGGTTTACTGAGTCACAAGGAAAAGAAGCCAAGACAGGAAGTTACGTAACAACTGTGGAGAAGTGAAAGCCTAGAGTCAAGTTAGCTGGGACAGATTCTCCATGCTCAAGGTTAGGGAAAGGGACCAACTTTGACTTAATGTCAGCCACCCATGGAGAAGCAAAGCCAAGCAGAGGAGCCCAAGCCCTCTCCATTCACACCCAGCCTCCCGCACTTGTCCCACTTGCTCTGATCTCCCTCGATCCTATTCCCACGAAAACTCCTCGGGTCTCGGCCCTTTTCCAATTAGGTACTTAATACAACCCGGATTCTTGTGCCACCACATAATAATTTACACAGAACACTTAATTAGCTTCTTAGATAAAAATAACATGTAATTTGTTTGGTAATTATATGTTTCCACAACTGCTGAAAGCAACTCATTACAGGAATTTGGTGCACTGAGGATAGATTACCTTAATTCTATTTTCTGTTTACCCAATTATATGTCGGCCTCGATCGCATTGTAAATCCTGTTGAGCTGGTGGAGGTGACTGAATAGCTGTGGTTGTTTCAGATTTCATGCTTGGACTATGTGTCCCTGCCGTCTGCTGGCATTGCCTGACTGGGAATGAGGAAAGCAGAAACACCACAAGACTCATCATGCCAAGCAAAGGAAGAAGCGCACAGACTCCTTAACCTGGTGTTCCAACTCCGGTCAGTTCAGTGTATGAAAGTTCAAGAGGATATATGAATCCAGTTTTCTTAGAAACTTTTAATTAAACAATAGTAATTCTATTCTGTGGGAGAAAAATACATATAATATCCAAATCATTATTGCTGAAGCAAATCTTGATATGTTGAGGACTAGCTCATATTGTTAATAAATTATGTATATAGTGATAAACTTGTGTTTATAATCAGCACATAGATTACTTATCTTTGCAGATACTTACTGATGTTTTACAATAAGTCATGTAAGCCCTGACATTCACATTGATGTAATTAGGAGGTTAGGGAAAGTGTTAGCAAGAGAAAATTATTTTGTTGCTGTTTCCTCCCCCCACCCCCTGTTTTTGAGACAGTGACTTACTTGTAGCCTTGGCTGTGCTAGAACTCCCTATGTAGATCAAGATGACCTCAGGTCCACAGAGATTGGCCTGCCTCTGTCTCCTGAGTGCTGGAATTAAAGGTGTGCACCACACACCTGGCTTAAGAGAGAATATTTTTATGCTGGCTTGGTCTTCTGCAGACAGCCACAGAGAACATCATAAGGACAGAGACCCTGCCCTGTCCAGTCTTCCCTGACCTCTGGCTCTTGAGATCTGTCTGACCCCTCTGTGCTGATGTTCCCTGAGCCTGGAGTGAGGGGGGTAATATAGGTGTACCATTTATGGCTGAGCATGCTACGAGCACTTACTCTCTGCATTTTGACTAGTTGAGAGTCTCTATTAACGGCATAAAAAAAAAACCTTATTTTTCTGATGAGGACTAGAAGCTATACTAATCTACGGGTTCAGAAATGTGTGTTTAGAAGACAGTTTGATACTATGTCTATTTAGCAAACTTGGGGCATCAATTCACCCCTGGCACCTGCAGGCCTTTAACCATGAGTTCTTAGAAAGGCCTGTAGTAGTAGGTATGGGTATCCTCCTTGGAGCAGGCCTTACACCCAGTCAGAAAGCAACTGCTTACCTCCCATGGTTAAAAAAAAAAAAAAAAAAAAAAAAAAAAGACTGCTCATATATGCACTGCTATGAATGGCGAAGAACATAGAGATGCAGCTCTCTCTTCAAAACCCTGATCCCAACCCAGAAATGGATAATCAGATGGTCCTTCTATTTCCGGAGGAAGCCCACACTGTCGTCTCCAGAGCAGCTGCACCATTCACAGTCACACTGACAGGACACAAAAGCCCTACCTCCTTTTAGCATCCTGGTTTGTCTGCATGTACGTTTGTGTACCACTTGCAATGCAGTGCCCACAGAGGCCAGAAGAGGGCATCAGACACCCTGAGACTGGAGTTAGAGGTGGTGAGCCACCTTATGGGTGCTGGGAACCGATTCTTACTGTGTAACTCAGACCGGCCTGGAACTCACCATCACCATATGCTAGGCTCCTGAGTGCTGGGACAGCAGGCGGTGCTTTTCACTGCTGCACCATCTCCACAGCCCCATTTTGGTTTTTTGATAAGGGCCATCCTAACAAATGTGGGGTGACCCTCAAGTTGTCCACTGCAAAACCTGGTAATACTGCTGACACTTGCATTGCTGGGAGAATCCTCTATGTAAGTTCTTTCTGGCCATTTTTAATTGGGCTATTTGTCTTCTGCTATTGAGTCTTAGTGATTTCCTAATGTATTTTGCATAACAGCCCTTATCAGATATGTGGTTTGCAATTATTTTCACCCCTTTCTTGGAATGCCTTTTATTCTACTGGCTTTATTTTGCTGTGCAAAGGCTCCATTTTAGTATAAGCGACAAAAGCCAAATTGACATGTATGGGGCGCAATGTGTTTACCAGGAGATGGATGAAAAAATAAAATATAATTGTTTGGGGATTTAGCTCAGTGGTAGAGCACTTGCCTAGCAAGCGTGAGGCCCTGGGTTTTGGTCCTCAGCTCTAGAAAAACAAAAAAAAGACAAAATAACAAAAAGACCAAAAAAGAAAAATATAGTATGTTCTAACGTGAACTATGCACGGATTTATTTTTTGCTGTTTTTGTTTGTTTGTTGTTTTGTTTGCTTTTACTTATTTTGGAGCAGTGAGAATGAACCCAGAACACAGTGCGTGTTAGATAAGTGTCCGGCCACTGAGCTGAATTTTCTACTATTACATCAACTTTTAAAAGGGCGATTGGGATCTCATGTACTTGAGGCTGACTTCAAACTTGCCATGTAGCTGAGGATGACCTTGGGCTTCTTGTCATCCTGCCTCTGCCTCTGCTGAGGTCATGGGTGTGTGCCATCATGATCAGTTTTATGTGGTGCTGAGGACTGACCCCCAAGCTTTGCTCTACCACATAGCTCGGCTATTTGTAGCAACAAGAGCGAACCTGGAAGACTTTCTGCTAAGCAAAATACACAAAGCACAGAAGACAAACACTGCATGATTTTGTTTATACAAGACACTAAGGTACCGAGCCTGCAGCAGCAGGGATTACAGTGGTGAGCCGCAGCAGCTGCTTCTCGGCAGCAAAGAGGTGAAGCTTAGCTGTGTAAGATGAGGGAGTGCTGGACCACAGAGTGTGTGCAGCCGGCATCAGGGTCTTGTGCCATTAAGTGTCTTGAAAACTCATGATAGGTGTTCCTACAAAACAGCGTGAAGAGGCGTGAGGGAACTTTGGAGAGAATGCTATCCCCTCAGTTATGGTGTGAGGTCAGAGGTGGGTGAATGTGCCCAAACTGTGTGAGCTAAATATGTGTGGCGTTGCATATTAATTACCCGTCAACAGCGCTGCTTCATACAAACAGTAGTGGACGTGGCAGCACGTGCCTGCTGTACCAGTCAGAGCCTAGCATAGGGTGACGGTGGGTTCCAGGCTGGTCTGGGTTACCTAAGAATCGGTCTCAAAAGGCTCAAAATAAAGTAACGTGAAATATAAAATAGAAGATGGAACATGAGGTGAAGCTGGATAATGGAATATGAAGAACCTTTCTGTGTTTGATAATTTCCATATGACAAAACTCATGAAGATGATGTAATAAAAACATGTTCGGTTCCGGGGGCTCGGAGGCCCGAGGCTCCTTATCAGCTCTGTCTTCCTTGGCAGGCAGCCACAAGGTATGCCCAGGGCTGCCTAGAGACAGGACTGGAAGAAGACAGCAGCCTATGGGTGCAGGGAGGGCTACCCACTTACTCATTAGCACAAGGATTCCATAAGCCCCCCAGTGGTGACGTGGCAAAGGGGAACAAGGTCACCTCTTCACCAGGTTGGCTCCCACTGAGAGCGGTTCACACTGCTGCCTTCTAACCAGTGTAGGATACTCCCCCAAGAGTGTGTGTTGGCATGACTGCCTCACAGGAAGAGTTATTAACATCATTCCTGCCCCAACTGGAAAAGACCCCTCAACTCTGAGTCCCTAAAGAGAAGTGAAGGGCAAGTGCTGAGCAGTCTCCAGGGACTCTCTGGGCAGCTCAAGTCTGAGGAGTAGAATCTACATTTAGTGATTATGCTTGAGAAAGTTCCATATATTCCTGGCTCCTGGGGACATGCAGTAACAATATTCTCTGCTAAGCAAAGAAGGTGTGATGTGAGAGGCACACGCCCCACACTCAGTCTAGAAACTGACAGCTGAGTGTGGCCATTACCGAGTTAATGACCACAGGACCTTCTCGCAAGCAATGACAAGTTCTGCATCCCAGCAAAGATAAAACCCACTGAGCTCCCCTGCCTTCCCCACTGGATTACCCACGGATCGGGCAGATTTTTTGACACCAGTGTCTGAGAAGATACTGAACACAATGTTAATGACCAGAGAGGCAGAAGAAAGGTCCCATGAGCAGGTCATCCTGCTTCCGGATGATCGTTGGGAACAGCGGTGCCCAGAAAGCAGTTCTGGGGGATTTTTAGTTGCCATGATCTAGAGAATAAAGGCAGGGATACTGCCAAGCACGTGTGACAGTATAGAATAGTGGTCAATCGCCCGGAGTGATGTGACCTAGGAAATGAGTGTATCGAGACCCTGAATGGCACGGGTTCCCACCACTGAGGGTTTGACCCTCAGCACCACCAAAGGAAAAGCAGCAAAGCTCACTGTTTATCTCCAGTGAGAAACCCCGCCCACAGGCTCATGTGTCTGAGCCCAAGCAAGTGGCACTGTTTTAGAGAGCCGTGGTGGCACAAGTGCCAAGGCTACCCCTAGGCCTTGAGGGTTAGAGCTCAGCCCACTTCTAGCTCGAGTTCTCATTTTCTGGTTGCCACCACATGATCAACGACATAACTGCCTGCAACTTTATCCCCAAATGTAGAAGTGTATTAATTAAAACCTTTCTCTTTCACTGTTAATTCTCCTTCTCTAATTTTCATACCCAGCCAATTAGTCCAGAACATTCTCCATTCCAAGAACACCCCAAATGTGATACTCCTCGACACCTCCATGAGAATGTCCAGTTCATACATCTGGCCAATCCTGTCTCTACCCATTCTGCATTCCAGATCATCTCCTCAGCGTCCTCTCATCCCCTCTCCACCCCTTCTGTAAACACAGCACGGACAATGGCTGTAACCATAAGTAAGGATCTGCCCCTGCTCAGCCCCCTGGAATGTTTTCCTAGCACACTTAGAATAAGGTCCAAATGTCTTCCTTAGCCACAGATCTCATTCTATCTCCTTCCCCTCCCACTGCCCACCTCCTCTCCCATTCCCTCCCTTCCCCTCCCTCCCTCCCTCCCTCCCTCTCTCTCTCTCTCTCTCTCTCTCTCTCTTCCTCCCTCCCTCCCTTCCCCTCTCCCTCCCCCTTCTCTCTCTCCCTCCCTCCTTCTCTTCCTCTCTCCCTATCCCCCTCTCTTCCCTCTCTTTCTCCTTCCTTCTCTCCCTTTCCCTCCCCTCCCCTACTCCCCCCCCCCCTCTCTCTCTCTCTCTCTCTGTGTGTGTGTGTGTGTGTGTGTGTGTGTGTGTGTGTGTGTATTTGACCTCCTATGGACACCCTGCTCTTCCTACTGCTTCCTAAACCTGAGCAGCTCACCTCCCCCTACCCACCCAGGCTTCAAACTCCTGTCATTATGATCATGGCCCCGCCCACCTTCCCTGGTCCTTCTGTGGAGATGCTCCACCCTCTTATCCCTCTGTTGGTCTCTCACTTATCTCTGCTTGATACAGTCACCACCTGAAAGCAACCTACACTGTTCCTCACCTTCTACAGTTCCACATAGAAAACAAGCCTCCTTGTGTTGCTGTACCTGGTGCTCTGAGCCAGCTTGGTCTTGCTCAATAATTTCAGCTTTTAAAGATCATTTAAATCCACTAACTTAGAGGCTCTACCAAGGTCTGAGTTAAAGGCATCAAAGGTTAAACACCCATCTGTTTAACATCATTTACTGAATGAAATCTACCCTGAAGAAGTCAAGGCTGCTCCCCAGAGGAGATTAAAGTTCAGCTGAAACATGAAAAATGAATAAAATCAGTGTGTGTGAATTTCCTTTGCTGTAAAGCAGAGGAAGCTTCGACAAATGCTTTAGCTCACTTTGGCCAGTCTCCTAGTGACTGGCTGCCATCTTGGAAGATGTATTAAATACCCCTTTTTCTTCAAGGGCTTAGATACAAGAAGCAAGATGCGTTTAAAGGGCTTTTTAATTTTTAGCAGCACTTGCCCTGCCAAACTCCTAATTGGATTTCCAAGTAATGTAAGCTCCTCTAACTTGAGCGGTCACCTCCTCTTGCTACTTCAGAGCATCTTAATTTTATCAACTCTTCCTTTTCAACTCTACCCTCAAGAATGTGGACTTCAAAGCAAGGGAAGACTGGTGTTGCTCATTAGATAGAGACGCTCTGGACAGAAGTAACAAGACACAGCAGCAAGACATTAAGAAACAAGACATAATAGTGTATGGAGACTAATGTCCTCAGTTACAGTCTGGCGGAATTCTGAGATGCCCTAGGACTTGGTTAAAATGTTAGAATAATTTTCTGAGGGTGCCATTTTTTAAGTTTACTTTATCTTTTTTATTCTTTGTGTGTGGGGGGGTTGTAGATGTGTGTTTGTGAGGGAGGGGTGCTGAGGCCAGAAGAAGGTGACAGATGCCCTGGAAGTGGAGTCACAGGGATGTTGAGCCACCCAGTGTGGGTTCCGGGATCTGAATACCAGTCCTCTGGAAGAGCAGCATATTCTCCTAACGGATGCGCTAGCTATCTAGCTCCTCTTAGGTTGTCTTTTATATACAGAAAAAAAATAGGAATTTATACAAAATCAAGGCTTGACCAGCATCAGTCATTAGCTTCCATTAGCTTCCATTCTGGTATCCTCAAGTCAAGCCAGGCTCAACACTAAATTTCCTCACACTGTTGCCATGGTTACTACAATGGCCACAGCCAATCTTGGGTTTGCTTGATAATTTCAACCTTTCAAAAAGTCGTCTTCAAATTCATTAACTAGAAGCTCCACCAAGATCCCCAAACTGAAGACATTAAGCTTCATCAGATTGTCACCAAAACAGCCCAGCCACAGAATGGCCTCCAGCATTCTTCACCAGACACCGTGGCTTCTCCCAAGCCAGAGACAGTAAGAGGTTCATCCAAACAAGCAGGAAGATAAATGCTGAGACTCCACATCCAGAACTTCCCACCAAGCAAGCACCGCATCAGAGAGACACTGAATCTGCCCTCTGTCCTGAGAAGTCACAATGCACCTGAGGTAAACAATCTCAGATCCCTTCTCGCCCCACCAGAGACCACTGAGACAGCCAGTCCAGTGTGGTTTGTGGAAAAGAGGTCTGTAGGATGGAAGAGAAAATTAAGACATGTTGTTAGAACAAGACACCTGGCAAAGCCAAGAATGTGGCTCACGCCATTCCCATACACCCCAAATTAGCATCGACACCAAGAAGAGTTGGGGTTAAAATGCAAACACCCCATGTTCCAACCACAATCATCTACATATGGTTCCCCATACGCGCCCTGTACTCAGCCACCCACATGTCTTATTCATGCTGTTCTCTCTGGCTGGATAAGCTCTGAGAAATTATTTGTTTTTGCCAAAGTTAACATTTAACATGGATATAATTATCGTTCAACTCGACGGATGTCATGTGTCAATCTTTCTGCCCATCTCCGCTATAAAAGACCATCTAGAGGGCTGAAGAGATAGATGAATGGGTGGAGTGATCCCTGTGCAAGAATGAAGACCTCAGTTCAAATCCCTAGAACCTATGTACAGCCAGACACAGTCCCACTCAAATCTATAGGCCCTGCAATCCTATAGAGAGCTAAGAGGTGGAGACAGGAGAACCTCAGCAGCTCATGAGCAAGCTAGGCTCTGACCTCTACACATGTGTGCCCATCCTCACATGCACATTATATATACATGTCCAAGGGGTTCTTTCTTCCAGACTCTCACCTGCTTCATTCTACTTTAGCATCTCTGTCCGTCCTCCAGCTCCGTCACCCTTCTTGGTTTGATATTCAGCTCATCAAAGGCTTTACCAGACAAGCTCACTCTTCTCCCCGTCAAATCCATTTTACTTTCTTGACAGGAAAATGGTCCTGAAACTGTCGTGCTTTAAAAGATGGTACATCCAGACTCTGAAATGTTCCCCAGCATTAAAAAAAAAATTAGCCATCAAACCACGCAAAGACATGAAGGGATCTTGCATGTGTGTCAATAAGAGAAACCAGTCTGAAAGGGCTGTACTCCCTGCTATCCCTTCGTGTGGAGAAATACAGAAAAGGCAAAAGTGTGGAGACTGTCTGAAGCTTGGTGTTGGCTGAGGTCCAGGAGGAGGAAAGCACAGAGAGGATGTTTATGGTCATGTCAGCATTCCCTGTGAATCTGTAACGGTGCATGTGACACTGTGAATGTGACCAAACCTACAGAAGGAACAGCACCAAGGACTCTTCCAGAAAATGATGGGTGACACGTCCTATCACTGTTCACTCATCAATTGTGACAAATATAAAGTGCCTGCCATATGAACAGGAGGGCCTTCATCAGGGACCCAACACATACCCTAAAAACCGCATGAGGCCAGTGCTAATCTGTGATCCCAGCCTGGGAGGTGGCCAGCAGCCTAGACTAACCAGTGAGCTTTAGGTTCAGTGAGGGACCTTGTCTCAAACTAATAGAAAATGAGAAGCAGCTGCATATGTAGACATACATGCGCTTATGAAGACATGCATGTGCTTTGTATATGAGGTTTAAGAGGAAAGATGAGAAAGAAACATCGCAAAGTGGTACTATCTAAATGGTAGGAGTTAAGTAATGTTTACTGTCTTCATACGGCTCTGAATGTCATAATGTGCCTGTTTGATTATTACAATTAGAGTGTTGTGAGGCTTTTCTTTTGTGTCCTGGTTTGGAGGGACGGGTTGTTCTAGTGTATGTTTGTATCTGAAATGGGGCCCTAATTTGTGATTCTCCTGCCTCCACCTCAAGTTCTAGTCCTGGAAGTACAGGCAAGCACACATGTCCGGTGCTGCAGTTTGGCTGGAGAGGTAGTCCAATGGTTGGACATCAACATTCACTTAGTGTCTTAAGGCCTGGCTTCCAGCTCCAGCTCTGGAAGGAAAGAAAAAACTTAAAGTTCTCCTCGTTGTGAGGTGCTTATGTACAAATGAGACCACGGTGCCAGAGTCCAGAGCAGGTGAGGATGCAGATGGAGTCAGAATGGCGGTGTGTGCACGTGGAACACACCATTCCGTTCTCTCTTCTTCTGAAATGGGTTTGAAACGGTCCATGATAAAAATAAATAAATCAGAGACTGTTGTTTTAATAGTGCTGATAGGGAAGAAGAGAGGAAGGGAAGTGGAGTGAGAAGAAGAGGAAGAGGGGAAGAGGGGAAACGGAAGAGGAAGAAGAGGAGAGAAGGGAGGAAGAGAGGGAGGGAAGCAAAGAGGAGGGGAAAAGTTAGTACCAACTAACAAAAGTAAAACCAGTATCCATTAACTAATGTGCCAATTCAACTATAAACTTTCCAAGGCTATTTTCGAAGTCTCCTGGGGGCTGGCCACATGCCTGGCCAATGACATAAGGACCCAAGAGTTCAGGAGCCTTTGCACGTGGCTCTGGGTTCAGCTGACACTGCATCCCCTGGCCCTACAGACATCTCAGCTTTGAAAGAATCCTCCTGGTAAAACCAACCCTTTCTCAGTCCTCGACCTCCAGGCACATAAGGCGGTGTGGAACATAAATACCACTTAGTCTTCCAACGGGGTGATCCTAATCTGAAGAGAAAAGGTAGAGTAAAAGCCACTCAGCCATTTGTAACAACAGAAAGCAGCCAAAAGCTCAGTGGTTTCGGTTGGAAGAAATACCATCCCGGGGAAAACTTGAGACCTATCAAATGTCGCTCGTGCCTGGCAGCCTTGGGAAGATGGGTAAGGGGAGAGAAAGGCTCTGACTGAAATGGACTTCCAATGCACATCTGCACATCCTCGGGTGCAACAGAAGGTGACCCTCGGGGGACAGCAGCCTGCTTGGTATCAGTTCACCAGTCTAATTCTAGCCACACTCAGATTTATAGATTTAACGGCCCCTCCCTGCCCCTCCACCTCACCGTAGCCCGTGTCCACTCTGATGTGTTACATGATGCTGGACTGTAGTTCTAAGTCTCCACCAACTGGGTTGTGAGTTACACCAAAGCAAACATTTATCACATGTTCACAGAACATTTTCACCCAAAATGTAGCTTCAAAACTGTAAAGTGGGCTGGAAAGATGGCTTAGCAGTTAGGGCATTTACGACTTTATCAGATGATCCAAGTTCAATTTTCAGCATCCATATAGGGGCCTGACAACTACCTGTAACTCCAGATTCTATGTCCTTTTCTGGCATTGAAGGGTAGTGCACACACATGGGTACATATACATGCATGCAGGTGCCCACATATATACATTAAAATAAAAATACATTTACACTGGAAAAAATTAAAATATTAAACTAACAAGTGCAGTAGGCCCCACTTATGTGGGACACAGTCAAGTCATTTAAGAATCGCCTGAGACCATGAATAGTGCTGATCTTTGAATATATATTAACAAGCCTTGAATATACCATGTGTTTCCCTTATACATACATACATAGGAAAAATTAATATTTATTTTAGAATCAGTAGAGAAGACTAGCAACAATAGCTAAATAAGATGCAATGCATGCCAATACTCTGTAACAAAAACTATATAAGTTTAATTATCTCCCCATTCTTTCTTGCACATACGCACACACACACAAAAACAGATGATCAGGTGATGGTCACAATGAAAACTGAAGCTACAGAATAGCTAACATGTGAACAGCACACACACACATGCATGAATACATACATATATACATACATGCACACATACACATACATGCATGCATACATGCACACACATACATGTATACATACACACACACACACACACACACACACGCATGCAGTGGGGAAATGGCTGGTTTCTAACCAGCAGTACAGAGCAGGTGAGGGCAAGGCTGCATCACGAAACTCAGGACAGCACATACCACTTATTTCCAGAATTTTCTGCTTATATTTCTCAAACCACAGTTGTCTAAACAATTGAATATGCAGAATGGGGTACAGCAAGGTAAGAGGGGCACACTGTGAATCAGTTCTCAGAAGGGCTATGCATGGGCATCAGAGGGTCTGGGACTCCCTGAAATCACACCTGCTGTAGTTGTATGCAGGAGACAGTAACATGTGGGAGGAGTCCAAGTGTCTTCATCAGAGGATAAAGTGGCCATAAACATGACCTATACCACGTCAGACTTATCTTAGACTCTGAATGACTGTGTGAACCAAGTACTCCCTGTTTCTTGTCATCACGACACAGAGTCTGTGACAGAAAAGCCACAATTAAGAAAACGCCTCTGTAAGCAAGTGTGTGGGGCTTTCCCTTAATGAGTGGTTGGTGTGGGAAGACGCAGATGACCAGAGGTGGTGCCACGCCTGGGCAGGTTTAAAACAGCAGGCTGAGCCACGGGGAACAAGCCAGGAAGCCGTGTTCTCCGTGGCTGCTGCTTCAGCACTGTCTCCAGGTTCCTGCCTTAAGTTCCTGCCCTGCCTTCCTGCATGGTCTGCAGTCTGGCAGTGTGAATCAAGTTAACTCTTTCCTCCTCAAGTTGCTTTTGGTCCTAATGCTTCCATCACAGCAAAGGAACATACACAAGAGTGGGTTTATCTTGTTTTGACAAAATAGGCTTTGCTGAGAGCCTATGGACATACCTGGAGAGAAGGCTTAGTTAGGGGTTAAGAGCATTTGCTCCTTTTACAGAGGACCCAAGTTCACTTCCCAGTTCCCACCCTGGTGGCTCAACACCTGTAACTCCAGCCACAGGAGATGCAACGCCCTCTTCTGGCCTCTATAGGCATTGCACAGGCCTACATAGGTGTGCACATAATTAATTCTTTTAATCTAAAACTAGAAAAACAACAGATAGTGATAAACTGCACTCAAGTCGTTGCTGAGATTTTAGAGGATCCCTTTATAATATATAAAGTTCAGACAGAATCACGGGTGGCAATAACAGTCATTCCAACTCATATTTATCCCCTTCAAGTCAGTAACCACGATAGATAAGGGAGATCTGTAAATATGCTAATTTTTAATTAATTAAACAAGTTTTTTAATGTTGCATTGCATTTTATAGATTTTGTTTGCTCTGCACAAATAAACAATTAAATCATATCCTAAGTACGTGTGACAATGCATGCCTAGGATTCCTGGATTTGGGAGCTAGGGTCACAGGATCAGGAGGTTATCCTTGGCTACAAGGTGATTTTTCAAAGCCAGCCTGAGCTATATGAGACTCTGTCAAAAAAAAAAAAAGGAGGAGGGAGAGGAGGAGGAGAAACAGAGGAGGGAGGAGGAGGTGGAGAGGGAAAGAGAGAGAAGAGGAAGAAGAAGGGGAAAGGAAAAATCCATTTCCGTCCTATGGGAGGGTATAAACTGCAGAGGAACCCATTCAGAAGGCAATTTCGGGTTGCTCTCCTTTGAGAGGTGAGGGAGGGGAGCTAGGTGAAGTAGACGCAACAGAACCAAACAATAGTTTCTGCAACAACAGAGTGTTTCAAACACAGGGGATGCAACTGGAAGAAGAAGAGGGGGTAAAAGGAAGAAGAGGAATAAGAAGAGGAAGAGGAAGAATTTGACAACTGGGAAAATCAGAATGTATCTGTTCCTAGAATATAAGCATATTCTATCTTAAGAGATGAAATATGAATGCATATAAAGAAGGCTGATTGAGTGGAAGCAATTGCTGTTAATAACCCAGAACATTGTTTCCACTGGTGAACATGGTGGGGGCCATCAACCTGCTCGTTGTCTTGTTTATGTATGTAAGCCAGCGGGGCTGATGCATACACAGTTTCTACTTTTTCCAATTGTGTACGCCCTTTGGGAGGATGTAAAGACATTTGGAATTCAACATGGGGATCCAGGGATCATATTCTGCCCCCATACCAGTCAAATCTAGACCGTGTCACTTACAAACTTGTGGAAAGTGAAAGTGTTGAATTTCATCCGTATCCCAAGTCCTAATGCACCAGGGCCCCAGGATTTAAAACCAGATAAAGATGAACAAGGGTGTCAGAACAAGAGCAGGGCAGAGGGTTCAGAAAACACAGGCGCTTGCGCCAAGCCTGACAACCTGAACTCAGTCCCTGGGACCCACACAGCAGAGAAAGAGAGAAAAGACTCCGTTGGGTTGTTCTCTAACATCCAGTGTCATACTCCCATCCATGCACACACATTTTAAATAAACAAATATAATACAAATTTGTAAGAACCCCAGAGGTAGCCCAGCCCTGCCTTTTACCCTAGTCCTGACAGTCACTGTTAGCTCGGCCATATCCAAACAGGTCAGTTCACAGATAACATGGGCTAACCTCTGACTCCCTGTGAAGCCAAGGATGATCTTAAACTTCTGCCTGCCTTTACCTTCACAAACTGGAATTACAGGGTGTGTGTCATTGCAAGCAGCAGAAGCTTGGACATTTTTTAAATGTTGTGTTGGTGAACAACACATCTACAGTGGAGTTCAGCACGGTCCCAGTGAGTCAGAAAAGTCATCTCTCCCTTTCCAAAACCAGTGCAAATTCTTCTGAAACCCATGAAAGGTGTTGAGTAAAAGCACCAGCTTCCACTTATAAGCTGAACAGGTTCCAGAGACTTAGTGCTTGTCCTTCATGGTGTCTGTAGTTAATAAAAAGACCAGCAGGAAAGCTTCGTTAGCTTAGCAGGCGCTTGCTGCCCAGGCTAGTGCCTAAGTTTGATCCCTGGGACCCACATGGTAGAAAGTGGGAAGTAATCCCTACAAATTCACCATCTTCTGACCACCACAGGTGTGTCATGACCTGTCCAAGGCCATGTACATACCCACAGTACATAGGTAAGTAGGTAGGTAGGTAGGTAGGTAGGTAGATAGATAGATAGATCGATGATAGATAGATAGATAGGTAGATAGATAGGTAGATAGATGCTAGGTAGGTAGGTAGATAGATAGATAGATAGATAGATAGATAGATGATAGATAGATAATAGATAGATAGATAGATAGATAGATAGATAGATAGAAGCAATTAAACATTTAATGTGTTGAATTTTCTGTAAGTAAAGATAAGGTAACTTCCCATCAAAAATTACAAAAAAAAAAAATGTTAACTGTGAAGAGAAGAACCTGTCATTGGCTTCACTATATAATTCACCATATATATATAAACATATATATATATGATATATATAGAAATATATAGAA
Source organism: Micromys minutus (assembly GCF_963924665.1). NCBI lineage: Eukaryota > Metazoa > Chordata > Mammalia > Rodentia > Muridae > Micromys > Micromys minutus. The sequence continues at coordinate 22,754,790 of NC_137966.1, forward strand.
ACATGTGCACACCTCAAATCATAATTTTTATTTGTCAGTTATATATCAATAAAGCTGGGAGGTGAGCCTGCAGTACACACTATGAATAAATTCATAATTTCAATTTTTAAAGAGGGTTTGAATTTTAATTTCATCACCAGCATCTTAATCAGGAAAGACAAGATAGCTGATTTTTTTTTAACTCTGTTGTCCATAACGGCAGTTGTCTGTGTGGATGCTAATCTACAAAACCCACTGAGTTCACAAAGGTGTGCTTAGGGTGTGCTTAGAAGGGAGCTAAAATAAACAAAAGAATAAGAACAATAGACCTGCATTCAGCTGTGTGATGCTCAACAGAGCCTGCAGCCCTCTGGGTCTTTACTTCCTCATCTGAGCATAGAGGGTCTTTAAACAAATGTTTTTTGGGGTTGCCAGGTTCTCCAGGTTCCCACTGAGTCATTAATCCCTGGCAGAGTTATGTGAGAAATTCTATGCAATCTTCTACATCAGGTCCAACTGGGGGAGTCATTTAGTGCAAAGGTCAAAGAGATCACCTCCTCCTCCAGCTGCTTCAGAATCGCCCACACTCCACTTCCGGTTTACCGGTGTGAGAAATAGAATCTGAGGATTCAGTTTTCAGAGGGCCCTAAAGCCAGGTTAGGTCCAAACACAGAGCATCTGAAACCATTAGACCCCTGCTGACAAGCCTCAGCTCCCCCCATGCACCTAACTCTGAAGCCCCTTCCACAAGAGAGCCAGCAGTTCAGAGAGAATTACCAACAGCCACGCTTGCCTAATGACCGGAAGACACACCGTTCTCAGCTGCTTTCACAACTTTGCAACATCTTGGATAAACGTCCTTTCCCTTCTGAGTGCTCTAATCATGAAGTGGGGAATCTTTGCTTCCCACATCAGGACGAAGCTCGCACTGAGTCCAACAGGGCAGAGTTGGGTCCTGGCTGGCCTTTGGAGGAAGAAGTGATCCACTCCATGCTGGACCCTTAGTTTTGTGAAGACCCAGCTTCAGTTTCTCACAGGAAATATCTTTAGAGACTTGCATCACTTTTAATCCCCCGTTTATACTTACTAAAAATACACATTGGTGGAAAACTCAGGCACGAATGTAAACACTGTACGTTTTTTCTTAGGAACCGTTCAGGATGCACCAGGCACTGACCAGAGGCACTCTTCAGCTGCGACTTCAATCAACACTCAGAATCTTAAGACCCAGGGGCTAACACTGGTCCGATGTGGTTGTTTGTACCCCACAGACTGAGTATTTAAACATCTGGTCCCCAGTTGGTGGAGCTATTTGGAAAGGCTATGGAACCTTTAGGAAGCTGAGCCTAGGCAGATGAAGTGGGTCATTGCTGGTTTGAGGTTTCATAGCCTGGCCTGATTCTCTGTCCCTCTGTCCTTCTGTCCCTGTCTCTGTCTGTCTGTCTCTCTCTCTCTCTCTCTCTCTCTCTGTGTGTGTGTGTGTGTATGTGTGTGTGTGTGTGTGTGTGCATGTGTGTGTGTGTGTGTGTGTGTGCATGTTTGTGTGTGTGTGGATGAAAAGGTGAATACCCAGCTTCCTGCTACTGCCATCAGAAAAATCGTAACTGTTGTCATGACCCCCAGCCATGATAAATTCAGTCCCTACAGAATCATACATGAAATAAGCCATTGCTACCAATAAATTGCTTTTGATAATGGCATTTTTATTGCAGTGACAGAAAAGCAGCCAATACACCCATTTTATAGATGAAGACACTGTGGCTCCTTCTTTAATGACACATATATTTCCTAGCTCCCAAGTGGAGGAGCCTGAATTTAAAGCCAAGTGGTCTAACTCAAGAGCCAGCGCCCTAACCATTGGATCACGGCATCTTTTTAAACATTAAGACAAACATTCTTATACCTACAGTGTCACTATTCACATTTTGGTCAGCTTCTTGCCAGTTTCCTTGGAGGCAGGGAAATTTTACAGAACTTAGAAGGGATCTTAGAGATGACATCAACCGGATTCTTATTTTGCCAAAGGAAGGAAGGAAGGAGATTGAGAAAGACGAGGGATTGTCCCAAGCCTACACGGGTATGTAGGGATGGAATTCAGGTCCTCAAACTCTTGGCTAAAAGTTCTCTGAACTAATCCAACTCACACTACTTGGTAACAGTACCCAGAGGCCCGTGCAGATCAGAGCAGACGACCTGCACATGGGCAGGCAAGTATCTCCAGAAAAGAACACCTGCAGCAGCATGACAGAATATGAACCATGAAGGTGCAGCCTCTGGGGAGATGGCCCAGTGGATAAGAGCACCTGCTGTGCAATTGTGAGGACCTGAGTTCAAGTCCCAGCACCTACATAACAGCGCCTGTAACCCCAGCACTGGGGGTGGGCAGAGAGACTCAAGGCTCGATGGGGCTTGATGACCCACCAGTCCAGTCAAAAATGGAAGCTCTGGATTCAGCGAGAGAACAAGTCTCAGGGGGATCGTGTGAGAAAATGACAGGTAGGGTAGACCATCAGTCTCCTCCAGCCTTTATACATGGGTGTGCTCTCACATAAAGAAAGGGAAAACAGGAAGGAGGAAGAAAGGAAGGATAGAAGAAAGGGGGAAGGATGGAAAGAAGGAAGGAAGAAAGAAAGAAAGAATTATTAACAGAAAATAGATATCTATTTTCCTCACAAGCATCACAGGTCCTGATTCCCAAAGCCTCACTACAAAACGTAGCAGTAAGGGTAGGGCAGAGAGAGAGAGAGAGAGAGGTGGGAGAAGGGAGGGAGAGAGGGAGGGAGGGAGGGAGGGAGGGAGGGAGGGAGGGAAGGAGGGAAGGAGGGAGGAAGGGAGAGAGAATGAGAATCCTGTCAAAAGCTGATAGGTGGAGAGAATGACTTATCTTCAGCAAACAGTTGCCATGGAGAAGTGGTAGTGTGGCCAGGCCTTAGTTTTTTTAAGCTATGATTTAAACTTTAAAGTGTTGGTAACTAATTGAAATTGGAGAGAAAAAGGCTGTGAAGTTCTGGGTATGACAAAACACCCAGTTAATGGCCCTCTGACAGCCCGCTCCTCTTTGTGATGACCTTCTTGCAAGATGAGTCAGTAGATGCCAGTGACTCTCATCACAGACCCAAGATTCGCTCCTGCTCCTCCTCCTCCCCCTTCCTCCCTCTCTGCTCCTCCCCCTCCCCCTTCCTCCCTCTCTGCTCCTCCCCCTCCCCCTTCCTCCCTCTCTGCTCCTCCCCCTCCCCCTTCCTCCCTCTCTGCTCCTCCCCCTCCCCCTTCCTCCCTCTCTGCTCCTCCCCCTCCCTCTTCCTCCCTCTCTGCTCCTCCCCCTCCCCTTCCTCCCTCTCTGCTCCTCCCCCTCCCTCTTCCTCCCTCTCTGCTCCTCCCCCTCCCCTTCCTCCCTCTCTGCTCCTCCCCCTCCCCCCTTCCTCCCTCTCTGCTCCTCCCCCTCCCCCTTCCTCCCTCTCTGCTCCTCCCCCTCCCCCTTCCTCCCTCTCTGCTCCTCCCCCTCCCCTTCCTCCCTCTCTGCTCCTCCCCCTCCCCTTCCTCCCTCTCTGCTCCTCCCCCTCCTTCTTCCTCCCTCTCTGCTCCTCCCCCTCCCCTTCCTCCCTCTCTGCTCCTCCCCCTCCCCTTCCTCCCTCTCTGCTCCTCCCCCTCCCTCTTCCTCCCTCTCTGCTCCTCCCCCTCCCTCTTCCTCCCTCTCTGCTCCTCCCCCTCCCTCTTCCTCCCTCTCTGCTCCTCCCCCTCCCCTTCCTCCCTCTCTGCTCCTCCCCCTCCCTCTTTACTCCCTCTTTTCCCATTCACTCTGTCTGGAGCAGCAGTTTTCATCCAAGGCTACCAGAATGAAGACTAACACAGCCCTCAAAGCACAATACCACAGCCACGAAGGGTCAAAGCTGTTTCCAAGAAGCCTGAGAAGCATTTGGAGAGTTTACTCATGCCTTCTGAGATGCTGCCTGCTGCTCCCCGGTGACTTATGTGGGAGGAAGCGGATGACTGCTTCTGACATGCCTTCTCCATGTGGCTAGAGATCGGCTTCCCACCCTCCCCAGTTCCCTCAGATGCTGCAGCAGGGGCTGAGTGGGCTCCTCCGACACTCGGATCTGCATGTCTGCCTTTCTTTGGGTGTTTAATGGGGACACGGCCCATCACACACTCAGATCTAACTCAGGAGCTGCGCTGCCAGGTTGCAAGAGCAGCAACTTCCCCTGCCTACCACTGAACTGTCACTTAGCTCTGTTCCAAGGGCTTTTCATTTGCAATCCCTAATTCATGCTAGAGTCCAGGATGGCTAGTAATTATCTTCTGTTGGCACACATGTATGAAGTCAGTCTACACTTGGGAAACAAGAGGCCTTGAAGCATACTGCGCCAGGTTTGTCCATCCGAAGACTGCAGCAAACTGGGGCCAGAACCAAGGACTTCATGTATTCAGTCAATAAACGCCAAGTAACCAAAGTGAAGGCCATTGTCCAGGCAGGCATACCCATGACCCAAAGTGACTGTGTGTAAACATGGGGGAATGGGGGACAGCTCAGCCAAGTACAGTCTAAATATCCTGCAGCCATTTAGAATCAAACTTAAGCATCCCGCTTGCTATAAGGAAAAAAAATCCCAAGAATATATAATCAAGTTTTAAAAGCATAAAATCAGGTTAGGAAATAAAACCACAGGGAACACATTCTCTTCCTTCTGCTGCCTCTAAGGCACAACATGTATACAGGTGTTTCCATTTTTACAATATTGCTTAGGATAAAGAGAAACAAGAAATCAAAAACCAAAATAGCAGAGGACTGGGCCAGGGAGATGGTTCAGCTGGACCCCAGCTTTCTCCCAGAACCATGTGAGAACCTGGTATGCACAACGGTAACCCAGCTCCCACAAGGAGACAGGGAGAGAGGAGGCAGGAGCATCATCAGAGCTTGAGGACCACTGCTGCACTGCACCGGTGGTCCCCTTCCTCTGTGGTAGCCAGGTGGAAGGGGAGAGCCAACTCCCAAAAAGTTGTCCTCTGACCTCTACGAATATGACATAGCACGTGCACACCCAGCAGCCTCATACACCACACATACACACACACACACACACACACACAGTTACACACACACAATCACACTCACATACACAATCATACACACAGAGTCACACACACACCACATATACAGTCAAACACAGATATATACACCCAGCACTTACACACACATACACACACACAATCACACTCACACACATATATACACACAGAGTCTCACACAGTCACAAATACACAGAGAGAGAAAGAGTCACACATAGATGCATGTGCACACAAACACAAAAACATTAGATAATTAAAAACCAAAGATACAGAGGAGTCCCGGGAAATGCATGAACTGAAACAATAGAACTCAGTGCAGCTCAGTGAAGAGCATTAACAGTTCCCATCCTCATCTCCAGAAAAGGACCAAAGAAGAAGGAAAGGAAAGAGGCGAGACCCACAGTTTCAAGGAGGAAGATCAAAGCCATTCAATCCACAGGGAGATGGATCTAAGAGCAACCATGTGAGCACAGGTATTAACATCCACGGGGTGAAAAGCAGCAAGACTGCACCACTACCACGAACAAGGCTGGGCCATCGCCCCACCCCCAGGAGGCCCCCGCCTGTGTTGAGAAACCATAAGGATGACACCAACATAGATGGGTCCAGTCTACACTATAAGCCAAGAAGAGAAAATTAAAGTTCCTGACTAAGCTGTTGATAAGAATTCTGGTTTAGAAAAATGTCCCTGTCCCTCAACAACTAGAGAGGGGGCTGTCCCTGAATCTGTTGCCTTCCTGTGGGTCCCATTCCCTAGCTGGACTGCCTTGTCTGGCCTCAGTGAGAGAGGATTCACCTCGTCCTGCAGTGACTTGATGTGCCAGGGGGGTCAGGGGTGAGTGGGATGGCAGGCGAGGGACAAAAAGAAAAGGGGGAGAGAAGCACGTATATTGTGCTGAGGGTGCAACTTGGCAGGAGAGCACTGCTTGGCACACATACAGCCCTGGCTTTTATTCCCAACACCACAGGTTCTAGTTATATAGGTTTGTGTGTGCACTCACACAGACACATACACTCACACACTTACACAAACACATACACACGCAGACACACACACACACACACTCACAGATACATACACTCACACACTTACACAAACACATACACACAGAGAGACACATACACACACACTCACACAGACACATACACACACAGAGAGACACATACACACACATACACACACAGACACATATCCACACACATACACACACAGACACATACATACACACACTCTCACAGACACATACACATATACACACTCACACAGACACATACACTCACACACTTACACAAACACATACACACACAGACACACACACACAGATACATACATTTACACACTTACACAAACACACAGAGACACATACACACAGAGACACATATACACACACACTCACACAGACACACAGACACACACATATGTAACAAATAAAATCAAAGTAAAGAAAGCTATCAATTTAAGGGAGAGTCTGGGAGGGGCTTGGGGAAGGTAAAATAAAGGGAGTGATGTAATTCTATTTCAATTAAAAGTGAAATATATTTGCGCTGAAAATAAACTCACAAAGAAAATACATAAAGTATAAGGAGACTTGGTTGGGAAACTACAGCATAAAGCTGTGAACACATGTAATGAGAAGAGGACAGTTGAATACAGTAGAAACAAGCAAGACAGAGAGGAGGCATCCAGCAGACAGCCCGAGAGTTCTCCAGGACTGAAGGCATCTGAGTCTCTGGTCAAATGGCAGATTATAGAGTTCACTAATAACGTAAAAATAGTGTAACTCTGAAATTACAGCCTAAAAACAGTTCTTAGAAGAAATGCACCCACATGCCGCCACAGTTAATCCTGCTGATAAAATTTACAATGAGCTTTTTATTTCTTCCTTAAACTTGAAGGCACTTTCTAAATGCTCTACAATGAAAAGACATCATCTTTAGAGTGTCTGTGGAAGAGAATTCACTATTTCAGAACACATATATACACAAACACTTTT
>NC_137966.1:22762026-22829526 GCF_963924665.1 Micromys minutus
TTATAATTTGAAATATAAATATATACAAAAGTAGACATGTAATAAACATTTATTTAATTATAAAATGCAGCTATAAAAAGCTAGTAAAATTGTTTTAGCTGTGATAAAATATCTGAGCTTAACATCTAAATAAAAACACAATATGTTTTGCCATACTGTTTAATCAAGCATATGGCTGACTTGTTCTACTCTTGTGACTCCTTTATTGAGGAAGAGCATCATGGTGGCAGGGACATGTGAAATCAGAACTGCTCACATTAGGGCAGCCAGTTAAGAGAGCAAGAAAATGAGTCTATCTCAAATTAAAGCCTCAAACTGTTACAAATACAGTAATCTGCTTCATCCAACTCGGCCATTCTACCTAAATGTTCAGAGAGCTATGGGTGGATCAATTAAAAATAGTTTATTTTTGAGGGTAGAATAGTATATGAGAGCTGGATAAATGGAAAGATAAATAAATAAATTTTTATCCTCTGTACTCCATAGTCATTGTAATCATTACTTACCTACACCAGTACTGAGGGACCCTTTCCATACATGGTTCTAATTGGTAAATAAAGATGGTAGCAGATTATTGTTGGGCAGGAAGGACAGAGGTGAGACTGTTAGGATTCTCAGGTTTGTGACAAGGAGAAGGAAGAGAAGGAGATTCTCCATGCTGTCATGAGGAGGAAAGGAGAGAATTGATTTCTGGGAAGAGTGTCGTACAGAAAGACATGGATGCCTTCTGATGGAGCTGGGTGAGTGCAGTCCAGAGTATGGCCCAGCTGGGCATCCTTTAGGGTGTAGTACAACCAAGATAGAACATGGAGTTTAGTAGCTAATAACTCAGGATTAGTGGGAAGTGGATTAACTGCTTAAACTGTATGGAGGTTAGAACGTAGCCCAACTATTGAGCAGTATAAGGCATATTAAAATCCAAAGGCTATGTGTGTCTTTTATTTGGGAACATAAATAATTGAGGCAGGTAGCAAATCTGTCATCAGGATTTATATTAATTTATTTAATTAAACACTCTTTGTTCTTTTGCCTCCAAAATGAAGATTTCACTGGAAGAAGGCACAGGTATAGCAAGAAAATATAGTCAAGGTTCATTTCAGTAAGCACAAGATTAAAAGCAGAAATTTCTTGTTCTGTGCTACATGTATTTCATGCTTATGATAACTAGTGGGATTTTAATACCAATATAAATCTTGTTCGAGGATGAGGGAGACTGAGAGAAAGGTCAAAGGTGACATTTGCCTGAAGTCTTGAGCCTGTATGTGTGTATGCACAAATATTCTCGTGTGTGTGTGTGTGTGTGTGTGTGTGTGTGTGTGTGTGTGTGAATGAGAAAGAGAAAGATCCTTTTATCTGATAAATCACACTGTCAAATGAAAGGAACATAGGTGTAACTGGGGGACATTACCCAACTGGAGTCCCCTTATCAAGTCTTTTCCGTCTGGGGAAGTTGAGACTTTCTGGTCACAGTACTGTCAGCACACCTAAGAGAGGCCATTTTAGACAACATCCCATGACTAGTTCCATGAGGCTAAATAAAGTCCACTGAACCTTAAGCAGTAACACAAACAGGTGGTAAAGAGGCAGGGCAACCATATGTATTCCTAATGAAGGAATGACTGCTTCTTTCCTTTTTAAACACACCCAGGTTTCTCCAAATACCACCCCCAAACCCACTCCTCCCGTACCACCCACCCCTCCTCTACATGAGACCCAGCACATGCCCAGTGGCGTCTCTGCCCACTCGAGTGACCTCCTGCCGTCTTGACTCATCTCCCTCCATGTCTAACACAATCTGAGCTGTGGAAATCTCTCCTCGGCGGACTCTGGAAAGTCCCGGTTCAGTGCGGTGTGAGGCCAGACCCTGTGGGGCTGGAACAACAGACACTTCTATCCTCTTTTCTTTCCTGCTATCTGATCTCTCTCGGGTCTTGTCTTCTCCAGAAATGTCCTCATGCATTATCCTCTTGCCAGTGCCTGGTCCCTTTCTTTATCTTGAGAATCTGCAGTGACAGCTGGCTTGTCAGAGACCACGACCTTATGAGTCAAAGTAACAAGGAGTACTCACACTGGGGCCGGGTGAATCGGGAGAGACCCTTCCCAACATACTTGCCCTCTCATAGTCAGAAGAAAGATCCAGAAAGCTACACAATCCTCTCAACCTCAAACCACATTTCCAGGTCACGTGGGAGCAGAATTCTCTGATGACTGTCACTGCGTAGCCTGGGCTGCCCTGGAACTCAGAGATCTGTCTCCCGAATGCCAGGTCAAAGGTGTGCACTTTTCACCTTGCCTTTTCTTTACATGCCCTGCTGGACCTATTCTTTTTTTTTTTTTTTTTTTTAAGATTTATTTATTTGCTTCATGTATGTGAGTACACTGTAGCTGTGTTCAGACTCATCTGATTCATTACAGATGCTTGTGAGCCACCATGTGGTTGCTGGGAATTGAACTCAGGACCTCTGGAAGAGCGGTCAATGCTCTTAACCACTGAGCCATCTCTCCAGCCCGGACCTATTCGTTTTATGTGCTGCTTCTCCTGTCAAAACCTTTCGGATGGAAGGTCAGTAATGATATGTCTGTCTCACTATCTGGTCCCTTCCCCCTCTACTAAATGGGAATTGCCATTCTCCCTCTTGGTGCCTCTTGAGAAGGGCGGTCTACTCTCAACTGTATTATATGTATATATGTAATAAAACTAATGTCCTGCTCCTCTTAAATAATGAGTAATAATGTTAAAGGTTAGGTTTGATTTTGCTGGATCACAGCTTGAGACAGATAAACAAGTCTCTATTTCCATCACCCACTGTGTGGGCTTGGGGAAGTCTTCTAACAGCCGTGTACTTCGGCCACTCTGTCTAAGAGTGTCAAGGTGTTCTAGTAATTCTAAAGCCCTACACAGTTATGACATGGCCAGTACACTGCAAGCAGAGGCCAGCCATCCGCTGCTTTCATACCAGAGAAGGAGCCCTCCAAAACAGAGAGCGGGCCGCAACCTCCTATGAAGATCCTGCTACACATGGGCTGTTTGGAATCAATGTTTAATCAGATACTGAATCGGCAGTGTGTTTTCACTGCCTGTGCCACAGGAGACCCAGGAGATGCTTTCGAGAGCACTGTCGGGAGCACTGAGAAGAGCTGAAGGTCATCTGATGAACAGCAGGGAACAAGACAGACAAGAGGGAAGCTGTGACAAACGTCCACCCATCCCTCCAGTGTTAGCCTGCTACCTAAGACACACTCTCCAAGGTCTCCAGCTGCCAGCATGAAACACAAGTACCCCCAGCCTTCCTGGGGCTTCTGTGGGGTTGTGGCACACTAACTCAGTAGCTCCTGATATCTCCCCCTCCTCCTTTCTCCCTCGCAATGTTCTTCCCTCCCTTGACTTCAGCATAATTCCTAACATTCCACTCAGCCTTCAAACCTCTAAACCGGTGCTCCAAAGAAAGCCAAGAAAGTCAGACACATTTTCTCTCATTTCTGAAATTCAACTTCCATACCAAGTTTCATCTTCCAGAACCTTCCATTTGAAAAATCTTTGGAAGCCCTGTAGTGAAGTTGCCAGCCCACATAAGAGCTACAGAAGGAAACCTCCAGGCTCTCCAACACTCTGGGCCGGGAGTTACTTCCCAGCACACACTCCTACACCCAAGAGGCAGAGTTTCGCCCACACGCCTCTAGCCCTAGGTTCTCAGGCTCTTACCTCCATTCCGGCAAGTCTAGGTCAGCACAAATTTGTCCCCTTTTTCGTTTTTCTAAAAACCTCAATACCCATCCTTAGGGTTTGTTTGTTTGTTTGTTTGTTTGTTTGTTTTAGTAGTACCAAAAGAGAGAAAATTAGAGATTCTGGTAAGCCTGACAGTGTAGGAATACAGCCATCTTGACCCGAGTGTTCCCATACTTGGCCTTTCAGCTACTTGAAAACATCCGAACATTCCATCACTACCCCTGTCCTACTTTTGTGTTTTCTGGGCTCACCCTGGAACACCAAGGTGTTTCTTAGTACTCCATTTTCACATCCAAAAGCAAAAGGCATTTCCATCATGTGTGGGCCAGAGAGACACTTAACTTGCTTTCCTGTTGAGCAGATGCTTAGGGCACGCTCCCCCCCACCCCCCGCCCCATGATGGCTGCCATTTGTAAAACCATCCCTCCAGGACCCTGGCAGTCTATCGCTTCCTGGCCTTACCTTGTCAGCCATGATCATAGATGCTCCCCCATGAATGCCCAAGATGGGGATGAAAGTCTGTGAGGAGATAAAATCCAGCATCTGGGCCACAGCCTCCTGGTCCGTGTCATCTCCAAACACCAAACCGTGGATGCGCGCCCCGGACATGAGGTCGCACACATGCGTGATGAGGCTCTTAGGGTCAGTGCGGTTCATCAGTAACGCCACCACGTTCACATCCAGGGGCAAGCCGGTTGCCTGCTCCGGGCCCCACAGATTTCGAAGTTCACGTTCTGTCACGTCGTGGCTGTGACCCAGCAGCACCGCAATGTTTAGCGCTGGAGGACCCTTCTCCGCCGCCGCGTTCTGCGCCGGACCGCGCCAGACCAGAAGGGCCGGCAATACCAGCAAGGTCCAGTAGCCCAGTCTGCCCATGGTCGCCACTTAGGGTCCCTGTAAGGTGGAGAGGCAGGTGGAGGTCAGGTGACAGGGTAGACTGCCCTGGCACCTGCTCTGAGAGTCAAGGGTGAAACCCGACCCCAGCACCGGCTGCTTTGACACTCACTGGAGTACTCGTCGCTGATACAATCCACATTCCTCGACCCGTGCCCAGCTCCATGTATCACTCCAATCAGAGCTATTTCGCCATCCCTGTCCCCAAACCCATCCTGGCATCCTCACTCCTCTCTTGCCTCCAGCCGCCTCCCTCAATCTCAGCTGGGTCCAAATTTCACATAAGATTTTCCAGATTTGGTGCAGACCACAGCTCCTAGGCTCCCAGAGACCCATGAACCCCACCACCACCCACAAACAACGCCTAGACCAAGCCTTCTCTGTAACCCCTTCTCCGCAAGTGCGTGTACCAAGTTTCGACCCCGCCCCCTGCTCAGGGCAGCGAACTCCGGACTAGCTCCAGCGTGAGAGGCGGCGCCTGCATACCGCAGCCTGAGTCTGAAGTGAGCCTAGAGGGTTAACTGACCCCACCCCCTGGGAGCTCGCCCAGTGCGCCACAGACGTCGCTCATTTAGTGGCACCCACCGGCTGCAGATCCCGCGCCTCCCACGCAGGGAATATACAATAAGCACTAGAAAGTGTGAATGTTCTCTGTGACCCCAGACTCTCAGGTGCCTGGAGGAACTTGAGGCCCGACTCCCCATCACTACCTTGCTAGGAGAGGCCATGATCCGCTCTGTGGCAAGCCGCCCAGGACCCGCCCCCTACACACGGGTACACACAGGCAACATACAATCTCTCACACCGTGTGAAATGAAGAATTCTGGAGAGTAGGAGCGCCGCCTCTCACCCCCACCCCAACACCCCGCAAGTGGGCCAGCGCGTGGGAGCTGGCAAAGAACGTGCGGGGGTGGGGGTAGGCTTCCAAAAAGCTCTCAGATGGACGAGGAATGCACACCCCCTCCCCAGCCTTTCCACTGCAGACCCTGGAGCCAAATCTTAGATGCACGTGGGCAGTGGGTTGCACACGCTAACAGACACGCGCGCTTTTTTGCGCACATCCCCAGGCCGCCGTAGATGCCCACGGCCAGATGGAGCCTTCAGACGTCCTCAGGCGATGTGCACATAAGCACTGTGCCAGGTGAACAACAGTGCTTGTCTGAAAATGCCTGCACAGTCGTGCACGCGTGTACGAGCGCGCGCCCCTCTGCCAGGTTGTTGCACCGAGGGGGAAGTTGGGGCAAACTCCAGCCTTGGCATTTTAGGGTGAGCAAGGTGGAGTGCAGGGCCGCAGCGCCACCTGGTGCTCCTCCAACGCCTCGCCATTGGGCTCTCCCTCTCCAGCTTTCTCTCCCTTGCTCTTTTCCCCCCATCTCCCTATTGAACCCTCTTCTTTCTCTTCACCGGTTGAGCCTATATCCTCCCAGGCCCGGGAAGCCCGTATCACCAACCAGGACGTACCTGTAGCCGGAGAAGGTGGAGGATGCAATGGGGCGTGCTGCGCGCACGAGCATCTCGGCCGCCTCAGCAGCCACCAGGTTTAGCGGGTTCCCGCATGCTGCGGCCCCCGCGCGCTCCCCTGGCTGTCCCGCGCTGTCCGCATCACCCCCACGGGGGGCGGCTATCCCAGCCGGAGGCTCTGCAGCAGGGCTCTAACCCGGGCGGAAGAGAGATGGAGAGGCAGGGTCAGCCCACCAGTGCGGGGGAAGGTGGCGGGGGGGGGGTGCAGTCTGCAGTGCTCTCAGCCCCTTATGCACCCTGGGGGCTCGACCAGAGAGGGAGCTGGAGCTTGGTGCCTACGACACCCTCGGTGCGGGTCTTCAGTTCCTGTGGCTGATAACCAGAGCTCCTCTCAGGGACGCACCGGAGAGTGGAAGCCCCAGGTTGGCCACCCACGAGAAGCTTAGTGGGAACCTCCACCCTCACCCCCTACCACCACCGCGACTCCGGCTACTGAGAGTTGTGCTACCAGGAGCTGCTGGGGGGGGGGGGGTGAGGGCAGGAAAGGAGGGGGCGCTGGCTGAGTTTGCGACGAGCCGGGAGGAGAAGAGGGGGAGGGAAGGACGCGGGCTCCCGCGGTCCCGGATCCCCGAGGGAGGTGTGATCACTCCCACGTAGCGACCCTCTTGTGCGTCCTGCCGCCCCCTCCTATACATACCTCCCCCCACCAGCTTCTCACAGGGCCCTCCCAGGCTCAGTGTCCCGCGCCAGCACTCACCGCAGCCTCTCTCCACATAGTTCTCAGCAGTGGCCACCCCTGGTCATCTCCAGGGCTGATTGCTGCCGCCGCGACTCTCAGAGCTCACCCGGCCCCATGCTCAGGCGCAGCACCCCAGGAGCCTCTCTCCTAGAGCTCTGGCTCAGCTTTCCGCTCCACTCCGGACAGCAGCTGCGGGGTCCTCTGAGCGCGCCTGGACACCCTCTCCGCAGTCTTCTCCTGCTTGGCGTGCGTGAGAGTGTGAGTGTGTGTGTGTGTGTGTGTGTGTGTGTGTGTGTGTGAGTGAGTGAGTGTGGGAGCGCGCGCGCGTGTGGCCGGGGATCCCCGCGGTCCCTGGCGGAGAGGGGCGCGGGCAGAGGACCGCAGCTCCCTCCGGGCCCTTCGCTGCGGGAATAGCACCGCGCTGGGCGTTCGGTTCCTCACTTGGTCAGCGGGAGCCCAGGAGAGTGCCTAGCCACCGCGTTTTACAGCACTGGAGAAGCCAGGATCCTGGGGCGCGCTTCTGCTGCGGTCGCCTAGGAGGATAGAGGAAAGCAGAGGCACCCAGCACACCAACTTAGGACTTGTTCTCCGCCAGCGAGACGCAACGCAGCAACCCCCGCGCAATCCGACGTTGTTTGGAGTTCTGGTCCGCCTGCAGCCGCCTACCCCGGAGGCCGGCCGAGGCAGACCCCGCAATCCCTAGGTGGCGACGCGAAGCGTGGCCACCCTCTTCTAGAGCGCACGGCGGCAGCGGGAACAAGGCCGACCTAGGTGTCTGGCTGGCGATGGGGGGGAGCCTGCGGTGGCGCGCAACCTTGGTGCTGAAACCACGCTCTCCTCCCGCTCCCGGGCGTCTGGTGCTGCTGAAGAATCAATTATTCAGATCTCTGCTACGGATTCCTCCTTCTCCAGTGCCTGGCGCTGAGTGCAGCAATCCCTGTTCCACGCAAGGCACGCCGACACGCACACACCCGCCCAGGATGCTTCTCTCAATGCCTCACCATCCTGGTATGGGAACCCACTCTGATGTCAGGGAGCCAGGAGCTTAAAATCAAAAACATACATACTCTCTTCACGCACAGACGCGCGTGCGCGCGCGCGCGGAGATATACACACACACACACACACACACAGAGACAGAGAGAGAGAGAGAGAGAGAGAGAGAGAGACGCGCGCCCATAGACACACATACACACTTGCTGCTTTCTTCTCTAAGTTGTTCCAGACAAAACGTATTCCTGTGGTTGCCACTTCTAAGTCACCAGAAGGGATAAGCCAAGAGCCTGGGGCTACCTGGATATGAAAGCTGACTGGCTGCAGTTCTAGCGCCACAGCGTGAGGCTTCTTGTTAGCTGTCTACATTTGACCTCTGTATGGTCACCTGAATCCCAAGCACTTGTCTGCCCTTCTTCTCCCCCACTTGATGCCTAAGGTCACCTGAATGTTTATGCCCCAAATTCATATGCTAAAATCTTAAGTCCAAGGGAACAGTGCTAAGAGTACTGGCCTTCACAGTGACTAAGTGATAAGAATAGAATTGCGTTGGTATCTTTATAAAGGAAACCCCAGAGAGCTAGCCAGCTAACCAGCTCCTAGCCAAGCCAGAAGCTGCACCTAACAAACGCAGGATCTGCTCCATGTTGTTCAGAGAAGCAACTGTGAAAACTTCCTGTGATTCCCAAATTGAGTAGCCTTTGTTATTGTAGATCCACCAAACTCAGGAGTTACCATTCCCCTTTAATGACTGATAATCTGGAAAAGCAGGTGGGCAATAGCAGTCAAAAATTAAAATTAAATTAAATTTTAATTTTAAAATATGGGGCTGGAGAGATGGCTCAGAGGTTAGGAGCTCTGACTGCTCTTCCAGAGGTCCTGAGTTCAATTCCCAGCAACCACATGATGGCTCACAACCATTTGTAATGGGATCTGATGCCCTCTTCTGGTGTGTCTGAAGACAGCAACAGTGAACTCATATACATAAAAATAAATAAATCTTATAAAAAATAAAATAAAATAATGCATATTTCTCAGGGTTATTTTGCAGTAAAAAGACAGTGGTCAGAGATTTAACAAAACCTGGCACATAGTAGGTGCTCAGGGAATATAAATGAGAGCCCTCTAAAGTAACCCATCTGGAGGGATCTATATGGCTGCAGAAAGGAGCCCCTGGTTCTGGAGACACGTGGGTTTATTGTGGAGTTGGTGCTGTGTGTAGAATCCCTTGGGGTTTAACACAAAAGTAAACAAGGAGGTAGACAGAATCTGAAAGGTAAAGAATGTGGGAGGGGCACTGTAGTACAACAGGAGAGACCGGAGCAATGGTCCATTTCCTGAGGCTGTGGACAGGCCGGACTGAGCTGGTCTGAGCTGGACTGAGCTGGTCTGAGCTGGACTGAGCTGGGCTGAGCTGGACTGAGCTGGACTGAGCTGGGCTGAGCTGGGCTGAGCTGGGCTGAGCTGGACTGAGCTGGGCTGAGCTGGGCTGAGCTGGGCTGAGCTGGGATGAGCTGGGATGAGCTGGGATGAGCTGGACTTCTCTCTAGTGTGGATATCATGGTGGACTCTGACCTGGGAACTGGGGAAGTTAGACTGTCATAGTCCAGGTAAGTGCACACCTATAGCCCCAGCCTCTCAGGAGGGGCCTCTAAGCAATACAGTGAGAACAAGCAAAGGCCTGCAGCACAAGTCATAATGAACAAACGTGGTGGGAAAAGCAGGCCAAGCAGTGTGGCCACTGTGGGGACCGGGTGGGAATATCAAGTGCAGAGTTTCCTGGGCTGCAGGGTGAGTTCAAGGCCAGCCTGAGCAACTTACTGAAACCTTGCCTGGAATAAAAAGTGAAACCAGGGCTAGAGATGAGGCTCAGTGGCAGAAACTGTGACCTTGATTTCAAATGTCATATAGAAGTCCTGCCCCTTCTGATAGCTGACTACAAATGGAATTCACTAGTCACTGCCTTGTTCGCTTGATTGTTCTCTAATGAAAACCGATGGCTCAGAGTATCACCCACCTCGCTCGTGTGCAGATCACTTTTTTCTTCTCTTTACTTTTAAAAAGATTTGTTTATGGGGAGAGGGTGTCACATGCCGTGGCATGCAGAGGTCACAGAGCAATTTTCGGAAGTCATTTGCTCCTCCCACTTTACTAAGGCAGGGTCTGTCTTATACTGTGCTGCTGTAGATTTTAGCCTACCTGGTGGCCACGCTTCCAGGGGACAGTCGCACCTGCCTGCCATCCCACAGTAAAAGTATTAGCATTCCAGATTCATAGCCGCACCTCTGGCTTTTTACATTGGTTCCAAGGACAGAGCTTGGGCTGTCAGGTTTGTAGGCTTGTGTGATTGTGTGGTTAGTACTTTTGCCCAGGAGACCATGTCTTTGGTCCCTGTTTATTTGTGATAACTCGATTGCTAGCTTTCTGTACAAATAAACACATTTTGTGCCCAGTCCTCAGCAGGCAGATATGAGCTGTAGACTTTGGGGCTTTTAAAATTAGCATTCTGGGCTAGAGTGATGCCTCAGCCTCTTGCAGAAGACAGGGGTTCAGTTCCTGGCACCTCACAATCACATGTAACACCAGCTCCACAGGATCTAATGCCCTCTTCTGGCCTCCATGGGCATTGCATTCAGGAACACAAATCCACAACCAATATACACATAAAGTAAAATTAAGACAATCATTTGAAAAATAGTCATACTTACGGTCACCATCAGAATTCCAGATGTGGGGCCAAGCACCGATATTTTTTGTTTGTGTTTTATTTTGTTTAGGTTTGTTTGGGTTTGCTTTTGGTTTTTGGGATGGAATCTCACATATCCCAAGCTGGTCTAGAACCTACTGATATATTTGAGGATGACCTTGAACTTCTGACCTTCCTACTCATGCCTCTCAAGGGTTCATATTACATATGTGCCACCACATCCCGTTTTTATGTAAGGCTAGGGATCACACATGGGCTCTGTGCATGCTGGGAAAGCACTTGACCAGCTGAGCTTCATCTCAACGAGATTTTTATTGAATCTGATTTTTGTCATGCCATCCTTACACATACAACAGAGCACAGTGTGTTGTTGTGACACACGCTATTTCATGAGCTGATCAAATGAACTAACTGACATCCTCCTGTCCCTAACACTTCTTCATATTTGGAACCTTCGAGCTCCTGTCTTTCAGATCTTCATGAAGTAACAGGTTATTTTGGACTACCGTGCCCCCCCCCCCCACTTTATAGGTTCAGAATGTATTTTTCTACCCAAGTATGTCTGGATTCCCATTTACCCTCTTTACCACCCATCTTTCCCACCTCCTAACTAATCATGCAAAATTTTTGCCCTCTATGTATGGAAGAAAGTATGCAGTCACTGTCTTCTGTGTCTGGCTTATTTGATGAAATATGATGCCCTCCAGTCTCCTCCATTTGGCTGCAAATGACCAAAGTTTATCCTTCTTTGTGGCCAAATACTGCTCTGCTGTGTGTTGGTACCTCAGTGTCTTTCTGGCCACTGATGGACTTCTGGGTTGACGACACATCTTAGCAATTGTGAACAGCGGTTTGGGAAGTTGGAGTTCAGTCTGGGATGATCCTGGTGATATCCTTACATGTTCCTCTCTCATATATCAGTGCTAGCCCAGAACTGGTTTTTACTTGTTAACCAGAGGGATGGCGTCCGACTTGCAAAAGGTTGAATTAAATATGCCATCCCTTGTAAATACAGGAAGGTGACAATTATCCAAAGAAATGGTCTGTCTAAAGCCACAAAAGGTGACATTCCTTGGAGATGGGTGTCTCACCAGTGCAAGAGATGCCTTGGGTCAGGCACTGAAACTCCTCCACACACACTTGACACAGTTATGGACCCTGTGCTGCACTGCGAAGCTAGCTCACTCCAAGCTTAAAAGCCAAGTCAGATTCTGATGGAAGACAGGCTGCCTTCACAGGAGCTGGGAACGATGAGGAGAGGAGAGGAGAGGAGAGGAGAGGAGAGGAGAGGAGAGGAGAGGAGAGGGGAGGGGAGGGGAGGGGAGGGGAGGGGAGGGGAGGGGAGGGGAGGGGAGGGGAGGGGAGGGGAGGGGAGGAAAGGGGAGGGGAGGGGAGGGGGGGAGGAGAGGGGAGGAGAGGGGAGGGAAAGAGAGGAGAGGAGAGGAGAGGGGAGGGGAGGGGAGGGGAGAGGAGAGGAGAGGAGAGGAGAGGAGAGGACAGGGGAGGGGAGGGGAAGAGAGGAAAGCAGAGGAGAGGACAGGGGAGGGGAGAGGAAGAGAGGAGAAGAGAGGAGAGGAGAGGACAGGGGAGGGGAAGGGAAGAGAGGAGAAGAGAGGAGAGGAGAGGACAGGGGAGGGGAGGGGAGGGGAAGAGAGGAGAGGAGAGGACAGGGGAGGGGAGGGGAGAGGAGAGGGGAGGGGAGGGGAGAGGGGAGGGGAGAGGAGAGGGGAGGGGAGGGGAGAGGCTGCAAAGGGCATGATGGACATCTTCATGTCAACTTGACACAAGCTAAAGTTGTCAGGGGGACGAGACTGAAATTGAGAAAATGCCAACATAAGGTCTGGCTGTGGGCCAGCCCAAAGGGCATTTTCTTAATTAATTAGTGGTTGATGGGGACGGGCCAAACCCATGATAGGTAATGCCATCCCTGGGCTGGTGGTCCTAGGTTCTATAAGAGAGCAGGCTGAGCAAGCCATGAAGTGCAAGCCAGTGAGCAGCACACCATGGCCTCTGTCTCAGCTCCTGCCTCTATGTTCCTGCCCCACCTGAGTTCCTGTCCTGACTTCCTTTGATGATGAACAGTGATGTGAAATCAGAAACAGAACAAACGCTTTCCTCCTGAGTTTGCTTTTGGTTGTTTCATCACAGCAACAGCAATGCTAACTAAAACACTAAGAGAAGGAAAAGATGGGGGCAAGAAAGCAGGGAAAAGGAAGGGGGAGTCTAGATTGATACTGTCTTCAGCCAATTGTCCCAACTGGGTTTACCACAATTCACATCATTAAAGTCACTGAATTATCTAGTCTGGGCATAAGGATCGAGTTGTTTTTAACTGTTTTCAATCCTATTCATCTATCTTCTAACACCTCTCCCCCTTAAAGACCCTACTATTGCTATGCCGCTGTGTTTTGAGCTGATTAAGGACCAGTTGCCGCATCATGTCTATGAGACAGAGCTAAGGTTAGCCAAGTATGAAGTATACTTCCTTTTATGTCTGTACTCACAAGGGAAATTGATTCCAAATTATAGCACTTGGGAATGGAGAGCATTGTTGGTCTACCCTGCTTCACATGTTTGCTGTTTGAAAAACTGCTTGCTCGCATTGCTTTAAGAAGACTTCTTAAGTACACATCTCCAGACATGGGGAGCCATGGGCAGAGGGCAGTGCCCATATGTCTGTGGAAGTGAGAACTAGTTCAGCCACTACAGAAGTCAACATGGTGGTTTCTCAAAGAACAAAAGACAAAGACAGGTCTGCAGATGGGCCAGATGAACGTCTCCTGGGTATTAACTCGGTCGTCTCTAAGTCGCAAGACACCCACACGCCAGTGATGACTGCAGAAAACTCACAACAGCTAAGTCAGAGAATATAGCTAGGTACCCAGGGACATGGGTAGAGGAGTTTTCTCAGCCACAGAGAGGAACCAGCTGACAGCATTTACAGGAGAATGGGTACAACTGAGGTGATCATACGTGCAGACAGAGTAAGTCCGTGTCAGAAAGACGCCTAGCATGCTTTCTCCCAAATGCATGCATGTATCAAAGGCATGCACGGATGACATGAAATGCAAAGCAAAACTGTCAGGAGAAACAAAGAGAAGTGATGGGTGGTAAGAAGGGGGAGGGGAGAGGAAATATACTTAACTTATGGAAATGTCTTTATGTAACACAGTAACCGTGTACAATAAAAAATTCTAAACAATGAATTCATAGGTGAAGTAATAATATAAGTCCTGCGGTTTAAAAAGGTGTTTTTAAATATGAAGTTATAGAAGAAAGAGAAGGGGAGGGAAGGAAGAAGGGATGGAGGAAGGGAGGAAAGGAGAGAGATGCTCTTTCTCCCAGAGCTTCCGGTTTGGATTAGTATCTTTATTTTGTATATGAGAACCATGCGGCTCAAGCAGGATCAATCTGGTTTAAGAGTAGAGGGAAAATGAGTAAGAACCAGGACTTTAGTATATAGTTGCTGGGTAATGTGCAGTGCATTTGTAGGTTAGGAAGATTCCAAAGAAATAAAAGCAATCCTGAGGCTCCAGGTTAAAGCAAAGGCAGGTTGTGGTCTGGGTGGCTGCTTAGCAGACTAGTCAAGGCCTTCTCCAGCACTGCCTTGCCCCTGGTGTCTCATTTCACCATCTCTCCAAGTTCTAGCCTGCAGGCTCTAACTCCCAGAGTTTCCTACACTGCCTCAGCCTCAGCCCTGGCCTTGAGATCTATTTCTTTACCTTGAGGGCAGATGACCAGTATGTCCTAGGGTTAGAAATAAGTCTGGGTGGTAGACCGCTTACTTAGCACATGTTAAAGCCTTGGGTTCAACTCCTTACAGTATTTAAAAAATATGTCTCCGGCTTGTGCCAAGATAGACATCACTGATTCATAAACTGTTTGCCTCACAATTCAGTTCGGACCTTACAAACATGCTCCAGTCCGTGTTCTTTCATCCCCATCAAAGAAACAGAACGTTCCTAGGTTCCCAATTTGCGCACTTACTCTAATCTTGTCTCCTTTACCCTCCATCTTTCTCCAGCCTGTAAGCCATCAGCTTGACCTTTTCCCCTTAGATCTCGCTTTCCCCACTTGTCAGAGAAAGGCTTAGACTGCACAAAATGAGGTCTAAGTTGCCCTTTTCTCTGGTTGTTAGGACTCCGTGGCTCTTCTTGGAGAGCTAGAATTTGGTCTCGACAAGATTCAGGTTTCTATTCCTTCCTAACCCATCCAGAGGGCTCACAGCCCATCCCAGCGCACCTTGAAAGTCAGGGCTCTTTACTCCAACCATAGCCACCCTTGGAGTGAACACAGGGGCAGATTTCTTTCTTTGCTTGCTCTCTATGTTATGCAACCTGGTGTCCCCTCTGATATCAGATGGGAGCCCAGGGGACACCCAGACACGCTGTAGAGCAAAGGGCTGGGAGTTAGAAGGCAGTGACTCTATATTTCATCACTTTGGAAAGAGTCGGTGCCTTGTTGGGCCTCAGTTTCTCCACTCTACCCCTCTCATGGTAAGGATCATAAAGGACAAGAAATACTTATGTTCCCAGATGCTGCTATGCCGGAGAGGCAGGAAGCCTTTATGTATATGATGGCATGCTCCTGAAAGAAGCCTCCAGTGGGCCAAGAGGATGTCCATGTGGCTCTTATGACACTGTCTAATACACAAGTGCACAGGCCAATAGGAGACAAAGGAGAGAAGTAACTTCTGTGAAGGAAGCTTGTGTCTTCTATTCCTAAGGCTTCATTGTCAAGCATTGTGAGTCGGTCATTTGCCTGATGCCAAACAGGACCCTGGGGCTGGAGTGATGGCTTGGGCAGTAGGGGCTTGCAAATTAGAGCTCCTGACTTCAACCCTCAGAACCTACTTTTTAAAAAAGAAGGCAAGGTGAGAAGGAACTTGGAGTCCCAGCACTGGTAGGGTGGAGACATACAGATTTGTGGGGTTCACAGAGTAGCCAGCACAGAGGAGTCAAGGCATCAAGATAGGTTTCAGGGTTCCATCTCCAAGTCTGTCTTAGGTAGATGGTATCTGGAGAATAACCCAAGGTTCTCCCTCCACATAAACATGCATGTGGGTGCACTTGTACACACCGGAACATGATCACACATATACAAAAACTTAAACTGGACCAGCAAATTAGCCCTGTAGATAAAGCACCCATCATCAAGCCTGAGGACCTCAGTTCCAACCCTAGACTCTATGTGGTAGAAGGAGAAAATCAACTACCTCAAGCAGTCATCTGATTACAACATGTGAGCGATGGCACACGTGTGCACACACGCACAAACAAACATACACACAGACACACACACACACACAAACAAACAAATAAGATTTTAAAATAAATTAATTTTTAAACTGTGACTGTCAGCATTCTGAAATCTGACCTACCAAAAGAGCAGCTGCTCATCCAGTGACAGGGGACATGAGGGTCACTTCAGAACCCATTTCAGCTAAGCTGCTGCTATGAGCAAGCACCTTAGGTGCTTTGCTCACAGTCTTAACTGCAGTGCAGCCTCTGCTGGGAACTGTCCCCTAGCAGTGTTTACCCTTTCTTATCCTGGCCCTACCTGAGACTCTCTGGCTCTGCCATGACTGGGTCAGGATGGTTCTACAAGAGCTTTGGTGTCAGATCTTAGCAGACCAGTTTGCCAGGGCTAGGAGTGTTGTAGAGTCTCACCAGTCACCAGCAGAGGCATCGAGCAACCACTCCGTCTGATTCATGGGTCTGTGGAGGGAGAGGACTTTCCGGGGAAATGTCTGGATGCCAAGGACATAATCTTATTTTCTGGTGTCCAGGGTTGTCAGAGCATGCCACCTTGAAGCTTCAGGGGCCCTTGGGGATCATCAAAACCCTAAGGCCACTCTCTGAAGTGAAGTCAGGAGCTGTGAAATGAGGTCACCCAGCTGCTAAGAGTAACACACGGCCTGCTGTTTGCATTGTTCCCTCAGAAGGCCACTCTGTCCCTGTCCAGGACAACAGAATTCTCCTTGCGCCTGAATTCCAGAAGATGGTGCCAAATAGAAAACCACTAAAAATTTTTCTTTGAGGGAGAGTACCCTGGATTCGGTGTCACTGGGACAAAGACCAGGTGAAACAACCTATGTAGAAGAGGCCCAGGACATGGCCCAGAAGATACAGGCTGTCTTTGGAAGCATGAAGGCATGAGTTGGATGCTCAACACACATATTAAAAAAAGAAAAAAGAAAAAAGAACCAGGCACGGTGTCAGAGTAATCCTAATAGAGGGAGGGAAGACAGAGACAGGCAGATTTCTGCTGGCCAGACTAGTTTACTCAGGTTCCAGGTTCAGTGAGAGTCCTGGACTCAAAAATAAAGTAAAAATAAAATGGAGGATGTTTGAGTAACAAATTCAACATTAAAATCAAATTCTGATTTCTACATACACATGTGCACATGCACATGCATACACATGCACACACACACACACACACACATATTATATAGAGAGAGAGAGAAAGAGAGAGAGAGAAAGAAAGAGAGAGAGAGAGAGAGAGAGAGAGAGGGAGTGCAAACTAGGCATGGTGTCAAAGTACTGTAATCCCAACATGGGGGGAGGGGAGGGCAGAGACAGGCAGATTCCTGAAGCTGCCAGCCAGCCTAGCCTACCCAGGTTCCAGGTTGAGCGTCCTGGACTCAAAAAGGACTCAAGGTCCCCTTCAAGGTCAGCTATAAGTTTTTTTCATTAGGTTCTACCACTCCCCACTTGTACTATAGAGGATCAAGCCTTAAACATATGGACTTCTTGGGAACATTCAAGAACCAAGCCTGGTGAATGCACCACAAATGGGTAGATAAGCCAGCATCACATACCTTGGGTCCTCCGGTTGAACTTGGTGTTAGGAGCAAAGAAAGGCCAAAAAATGAGTCTTTCCATCAGAGAATGATGTTGGATTTGTTACTCAAACATTCTCCAGAGCCAAGGATATCAACTACCCTCTTCAGGACTGTGTGGAGCAAGCTGACCTGGTTACTATTCAGTAGCTGACTCCATCCCAAGGATTCCAGTCACAAGGGTCACAGCTGGGGTGTAGGTGTGGTTCATAGAGAATTGATTGGTTGGCTTGCTTGCTTGTTTTTTGAGGTGGGGACTTATGTAGCCTAAGATGGCTTCCTCTTCCATCTACCTTCTGGGTGTTTAGAGTCCAAACATCCCCACCAGATCCAGTTTGTACAGTACTGGAGGACAAACCCAGAGTTCCTTGCATGTTGGACAACGCTCTCTATACCAGCGGAGCATTATCCTGAACCCCAGAGCTGGGATCTGAATCCACAATGCAAGTAGCAGCAACGGTGCATTGTCAGGCCTGTAGTAGCCGTTTACATCTTTAGATAGGTGAACTCTCAGAGTTTCACTGTCCTTCCCTGTGGATTGAAGAATGTCAAATTATAATTCCTGGTGTTCAAAGTTGTCTTTAAGCATCAGGGCTCCTTTGCAAGCCAACTCTCATTCATTAACACAGGAAGCAGCTAAACTTGGTGCCTTGAGCTCAGGTTGAAGGTAAGATGGCAGAAGTCTGATATCCCCACCTTCTTTTCTTCTCATCCATTCTTCCTGCGCCTTGGCACAAGGTGTGACCCTAGAAAATCTAAAGAGCATATTCAGAAGTAAAGGACCAACGCTACCACTAGGGATCAGAAAGAGACAGTGGCTGAATAGAACTGCCATCAGGGAAAGAATGAACAGAGATTAGACTCCAGAAAAAGACCACTTGCCAGATATAAAATCCTAGGGTCTGACTTTGGCTCTGAAGTGTGTTGACCTCATGATCCTACATCTCTTAACCTCCCTGTGCCTCAGTTTTCTCATCCACAAAATAGAAATAATAATGTTCTTATTATAATGCTTCCCAATAATATAACCACTACTTTATGTGCCAGGAGGGAACAGATTGGCCAGGACAGTCTGCACAGATCTTTCAGCATAGTGCCCCAAGTATGGAATTTGAGAAGGTTGTTAATACGCTTGTGTTTGCCCGATAGCCTTTTGGAACTTAAAGAGGTTCCACAGAGACATTTCTGTCCCCCTAGTGCTCTGACAGCTTTGCTAGGCCATGTGATCTGGTGTGCACTCAGGAAGGCGTGACCGTGGGTGGAGGAGACAGCCATTGGGCAATGCTGGCTCTTCAGTTCAGTGGGTCCCAGATGGTGCCCATGGGGGTGCTGGCCTGTGACACATTGGCAAGCCTCCTTTCCTTGCTCAGTTTACAGAGCCACACGGTGCTCAGAAGCCTGAGGCTGCAGCCTGTTCTCCCAAGGAGGCAGGCTGCCCTGCCAGAGCCTGTGGAAGACAGGCATGGCTGACCCTAGGAACTTACACTAAACCTGCAACCTGCAGAGGATGCCCAGGGGAGACACTTACCCAGCCCAAAGCTATGATACCATTGCAGCCTCTCTCAGAGAGGAAAGAGATGCCAAAGCCTGAGAGGGCTAGTCACCCCTATGGCCGAGTGTGTCATAATCCTTCCTCTGGAAGTGTGTGTGCTCTTGGAACACAGCATGGAGCCAAAAGGAAACGACCCTCTCCCTGGTCAGTTTGTCCATCTGAACAGTAGAAGCCTTGACTGATAATAGGCAGCCCCCTCAGTCCTCCAGACTAAACTCTTGGCAGAGAGAAAGTATCTGGGTAGGAAACTGACTATACCTAACATGCACAGACTTTGTTCTTGCCATCCTCCCCTCAGCAGGACTGCGTAAGCGTTATTTACCTAGCACCTCAGCAATCAGCACTGAGAGTCATCCACAGACGACTCAAAGCATACGGGAGAGTAGTGGAGTGTGGTGCACCATGCCATTCTGCATAAAGATAAGAGTATCCTCGAAATTTGAAATCTTGGGCCTGCTGAACCCAACCCTCCATAGATACTAAGGGACTACAGCATCCTCAGAGTTTGGTATCTCAGGTTTCCTGTATCTAACTCCATCCCACCATGGATACCAAGGGATGACTATATTAACTTCAAAAAAAATCATCATGGGATTTGATAATCGCACACAGAAATTGGAATAGTGTATGCTACATAGAAAATAAATATTAGCCACTTCATGTGTTTGAACAAATACAGGCTTTGAAATTTTACATCCAGGTTCAAATTTGGAATGTGGGAGATAAGGTCATAGCTCAGTGGTAGTTCACTTTTCTAGCATGTGAAAGGCCCTAGGTTAGACTTTTAGCACCATAAACAACAATGCATTCATGTTTTACACACACACACACACACACATGAACTTTTTCTACCTACCTGTATAGTCTTGAGCAAGTCAAGTTGCTTGATGCATAGAACCTTTGTCTTCTCAGTTGTAAAATGGGCATGTTGTTTGTAACTTAGCATAGTACTGCAAAAGAAGATTAGCTCAAGTTGGGCAGCACTTGCCACAGGATAAGAGGTCACTAAATTGAGGCGGTTGCTGTTGTTAATGAGCACTAGAATTGTTCCCAAGCCAACCAGGGTTGAAGCGGGTGCTCACCGACTCTTCAGTACACTCGGCTACTTGATGCTCCCTCTCATCCAATTAAATCCCTGGATCTGCACCCGGAGAGTCCCAGTTCCTATAAAAAGAACTCCATTTATACCAGGAAGTCACAAAATACATTGTCACTAAGGCCTATGGTGGAATCCAAATCACATAAAGAATGTTTCTGGTCATTAGACAAAACGGCTCAAGGATTTGGTTGCTACAGAGAAAGAAAGCAACTTGCGGGTTCAACACCATGGGGCTCCAGGTATACACCTCTTTTCTAGCTGAGCAAGGGCAGGTGAGTCACATGCCCCCCAACCTTAGTCTCCCCATCTGCAACAATGGGTATGTTATGCAGACAGAATTTGCTGAAGTGCCTGGCATATGTCAACCCGAGTTTTATAAGTAGTTCAGCAAATAGTAAGTAGTATTTAACTTCATAGTTTTCTTTGTCGGGTGTGGGTTCTGTGGGCTTGCTGCCTTGTTTTTGTTTATGTTTTTGATTCGTATTTTTTGGTTTGGTCATTAAAAGTGATGAATGGTTTTCTTTGGGTGTGTTCTTGAACTATGTAAAAGCATACAGGTTGCCAGACACAGTAATGTATGCCTCAAATACAGGCCTCAGGAAGGGGGTACAGGAGAGTCATGAGTTCAAGTCTAGGCTGTATCCAGACTGTGTCTTGAAAACTAGATGAAGAGGGAGGGAGAGAGAGAGAGTGCGAGAGGGGGGAAGAAAGACATATATGAAATAAGAAATAGAATTGGGAAATTCTTCAGCAGTGTGCTGATAGGAAATCCTGTACATCAGAACAAAGCTCAAAGTTATTTGTTTGGCTGGTTGGTTTGGTTTTGAGACGTGGTCTCGTATAGCCCAACTTTGTCTTGAAGCAGTTATGTAGCCAAGGATGGCTTTGAACTTCTATTCCTCCTGCTTCTACTTCCGAGTGCTGGCATAATAGATATATGCCCTCTCACCAGATTGCTAAGGATGAAGCCCAGAGCCTCGTGCATCCCAGATGAACATCCACCAACTAAGCTGCATCCCTGGCTCCAAGCCTGGACTTCAGTTAGCAAGCAATGCAACGTTGTTCATGTCTCGTTAACAACTGTCCCCGACTCACATAAGGTGCTACATTAGGGTGAGGTGTCTATAGGAACTCTTTACACCTATTGTTTAATATTTCTACACATCTAAAATTACTCTTCAATTAAGAATTTATGTCTTTAAAAAGGAGCAGGGACCAGAGAGGTGGCTCGGTGAGAAAGGTGCTTGCAATGCAAGTCTGATGGACTAGTTCGTTTCCCAGAACCCACAACGGAAAGAGAGAATTGAATTCCCAATGTTGTCCTCTGACTTCCATATATGTGCCATTGTCATACACACACACACACACACACACACACACACACACACACACACACACACCACGTGCGATAAACACAAACTTAAAGCAATAAAATAACAGAAAGAAAAATGCAAATGATTCTAGACGGCACTATATGCTTAAGAAAACTGTGTGCTTATATGTACACTGGATATTCCTTGGAGAACCCAAAGGAACTGGTGGCAGTGGCTGTCTGCAAAGAGGGACAACAGGTGGCTAAGGTACAGAGGAGGGATGAAGGGCATCAGACAGCAAGGAGGGAGGATCATGCCTCACTGTGGCGCTCAGTCTGGCTTTGACATGATGTATAACAGCTTGATTGAGTAATAAGTAAAGACAGGGAGGAGGAGGCGGTTGTGTTCATAAGTGTTGGCTATATGGTCCAGTACTTCAGACAACACAATTTAAATGAGACCAACACAAAGGTGAGGCTGGAGATGAAGCTTGGTCACTAGGGTCCCTGTCACACACATAGCCTTGGGTTCAGTCTCCAGAGTGAATGAAGGGGATATGGCAGCACGAGAGATATGGCAGCACGCGCTGGTAATTCCCAGCACTTAGAAAGTGGAGTCAGGAAGTCTGAATTTCAATGTTCTCGACTACATGTTCAAGTCTGGACTACATGTATGAATGGATGAATGAATGAATGAATGAATGAGTATTTTCACCTCCAAGGCAAGGTCTTGGGTTATAATTTGTCCATGCCTCTGGGTTCTTCAGAGGATACTCAGCCTTCCTTGTTACATCTCTTTAAATGAGAAAATGGAGCTATCTGAAAGGCCGAGGCTCCTGGTGATGGTAAGGACATTCCAGTTCTTTGTGTTCAGAATATTTACCTGACATTGGCATTATCTGAGTCCAGTGAAAACTCAGAGCAAACACACAGATTGGAATAGGCATCCCCATGTTGTGTTTGTGAACATGGATGCTCCAAGCAGTGTCAGGAGTCTCCCTGGTAATTGCCCAGGGTGCACTTGTGAACAGAGCTGGTATCTGAGGGCGAGCTTCTGCTGTCCAGGCCAATGAACCTTGGAGACACCAATCAGCAGAAAGCTGCTGATTCTCTGGAAAATGGTCGTGCTGGGTTTTGGCAAGTGGACCTCTACCTGACCCTGTTGACTACAAAGAGTTCTACAAGAAGCCCTCCTAGCTCAGCTCCTGGTATTGCAATTCCCATCATGACTGGGAGAGGGCAGCATCCAGAACCCAAACACTTAAAATAGCAAAACAAGGCTCCAGGCTTCAAACTACTAAGATCCTATGAACCTGGCTTTAAAGGTAAACAGAGACAAGATTCAACTTTGCAAACAAGACAACAAGGATTTCCCATATTCAGGAACAGTATGGTATGGTGGACAGAGGTTTCAGAAGGAAGTCACAGGAGCTCTGGCTCTCTTCTCTCCTTGGACAAGACAGGAAAGCTTTGAACCTTGGCTTCCTCCTCAGTGAGAAAGAAATGTTAAAACTCATAAATTCCAAATACTGACGAGCCTGGTTGAGGGAGGACTGTGCCTGTAGCTCTGACGGCAGTGAGAAAATCAAGGGATCTCTTTACAAAGACTCTTGCAGTAGCAATCCCACTGAGTGCCAACTGCACCAGGTACTCAGCTATGCACGTCACTTGCATTCTGCCACCCAGACCTCAGAATAGTTCTCTGAGTTGTGTATAATTATTACCACCAAGAAGAAAACCTAAAATAGTAATTCCCTTGCCAAAGTCACCCAAGAAACCAGCTGCATAGCCAGCACAGAAGCCTGTTTCCTAGCTGCAGGTCAGCCCCCCACCTGCCGAGTTCCTGTGTCTTACAAACAACGCAGCAACTCTCAAAATCCAGATGCTGAAGAAGCTGTAAATGAAAAGACATTGAAAGGCAGATTTGGGCTCAATCTCTACAAACTCTGCCCAGGCAGTGGGTTCTGGGAATTTGGATTTAACACTGACCTTCCAATGCTATAGAAGGGGAGTGGCAATGTTCCACCCACTCACTCTCCCAGCAAGAGTTTATCTCAGCACACAGAAAGCAGAGGAAGGCTGAGCATCTTTGAGTTCAAAAACAGTCTACTGAATGAGCACCAAGACAACTAGAACTATACAGAGAAACCTTGTCTCAAAACAACAAAGAAGGAGAAGGAGACAAAGAAAGAAAGAAAAAGAAAGGGGAAAAGAAAAGAGTTTATGAGTATAGCCTAGGAAGGTGGCTCAGTGAGTAAGAGTGGTTGCTAGGCAATCAAGAACACCTGGGTTCAGAGCATCAGTGCCCATGTAAAAAGCCAGGCATGGCCATACATGTGCCTGTCATGTCAGTACTGTTGGGCTGGTGTAGAGACAGTGAGAAATGCTGCCTCAGAGGGAGTAAAATGGGGAGAGACAGAACAGGACACTCAACATTGCTCTCTGAGTACTGTGGGTGCACTCATGTGCATGTACACCACACAGTGCACATATAGAGCACACATCAGAGTTTGAGATCACGGGCTTTTAAAATTCAGTGAGTCACTCACTCCCAGGAAGCCTGCTCGAACCTGAGACACCCGGGTGAGATAACCATACCCCAATTCCCCTGCCTGCTAAGACTCCAGCAAGCCCAGCAGCCTTGAGCTCTGACCCTTTCTATAAGGAGGCAGAGACAGTCCCGGGGACAACCGGGTACTACAGAACCAACCAACACCAGAGACATCCAGATGGTAAAATGCAAGCCTAAGAACATAATCAACAAAAGCCAGCACAATAAGGCACCACCAGAACCCAGTTCTCCTACTACAGCAAGACCTGGATATCCTAACACACCTGAAAAACAAGACTGAGACCTTAAATCTCATCTCATAAAGACATTAGAAACCTTCAAAAAAGAATATAAATTAATCCTTTAAAGAAATACAGGAAAATATAATCAAACAGGTAGAAGCCCTTAAAGAGGAAACAAACAAATTCCTCAAGAAATACAGAAAAATGCAATCAAAATGTGAAGGATGTGAATAAAATGGCCTAAGGCCTAAATAGAAACAATAAAGAAAACACAAATGAAGGCAACTCTGGAAATGGAAAACCTAGGAAATAGAACAGGAACTACAGACACAAACATACATCACCAACAGAATAAAAGAGATGGGAGAGAGAATCTCAGGCATCAACGATACCATATAAGAAACTGATGCATCAGTCAAACAACACAGCAAAAGTAAAAAAAAAAAAAAAAAAAAAAAAAAAAAAAAAAAAAAAAAAAAACCTTCTTACTCAAAACATCCAGGAAATTTGGGACACAATGAAAAGATCAAACCTAAGAATAATAGAAACAGAAGATAAAGATTCCCAGCTTAAAGGGCCACAAATCATCTTCAACAAAACCAGAGAAGAAAACTTTCCTAACGTAAATAAAGTAATGACTATAAATGTATAAAAAGTTTAAAAAACACCAAATAGATTGGACCAAAAAAAGAAAGAAAGAAAGAAAGAAAGAAAGAAAGAAAGAAAGAAAGAACACAAGAAAGAAAGAAAGAAAGAAAGAAAGAAAGTATTAGTTCTCCCACCACATAATACTCAAAACACGAAATGTAAAAAACAAATAGAGTATTAAAATCTGTAAGAAAAAAAAGGCCAAGTAGCATATAAATGCAGACATGTCAGAATTACACTTTATTTCTCAACAGGAACACTAAAAGCCAGAAGATCCTGGAAAGATGTCTTGCAAACCCTAAGAGACAACAGATGTCAGCCCAGGTTACTATACCCAACAAACTTTCAATCACCATTGATGGAGAAACAGAGATATTCTATGACAAAACCAAATTTAAACAATATTTTTCTACTAATCCAACCCTATAGAAATACCAAATCAAGGAGGGTAACTACATCCAAGAAAACACAAGGAATTCATCACCTCACAACAAACCCAAAAGAAGAGAATCACACATACACAGCCACAACAACAACAACATCAAAATAACAGGAAATAGCAATCTTGGTCGCTAATATCTTTTAAGTATCAAGGGACTCAATTCACCAATTAAAAGACACAAGCTAACAGACTGGATATGTAAATAGTATCCATCTTTCTGATACATACAAGCAACACACCTTAGTAACAAAGATAGACACTTCTTTGACATAAAAGACTGGAAAAAAATTTCAAGCAAACAGACCCATGAAACAAGCTAAAATAGCCATTCTAATATCTAATAAAATAGGCTTTCAACAAAAAGAAGCAAGCACACCCAAGAGTAATAGACAACAGAAAATATGTAAACTCAGAGCTGAACTCAATCAATTAGAAACAAAGAGAAGGATACAAAGAATCAACAAAACCAAGAGCTGGGTTTTTTTTTGTTGTTGTTGTTGTTGTTGTTCGGATGTTTTTCAATATTTTTGTTTTGTTTTTGAGAGAATCAACAAGATAAATAAACCCTTGGCCAAACTAATTAAAAGGCACAGAGACAGTATTCAAATTAAGAAAATCAAAAACGAAAAGAAAGATAAACAACAGAAAGTAAGTAAATTCAAAAAAGTCATTAGGTCTTACTTCAAAATCCTGTGCTCCACAAAACTAGGAAATCTAAATGAAATGAATGATTTTCTGCACAGATACCGCTTACCAAAGTTAAATTGAGATCAGGTAAGCAATCCAAATAATCCTATAACTCCTAAATAAATAGAAGCAGCCATTAAAAATATCCCAACCAAAATTAACCCAGGGTCAGGTAGTTTAAACACAGAATTCTGATAGACTTTCAAAGAAGAGTTAATACCAGTACTTCTCAAACAAAACAGAAGCAGAAGGAACACTATCTAATTCATTCTATGAGCCCACAATTACCCTGATACTTAAACTACCCTAAGACTCAGCAAAGAGAATTTCAGACCAATTTACCTTATGAACATCGATGCATAAATACTCAATAAAATAGATACTATAAATGTCTTTGGAAAAATTCAACACATCTTCATGTTAAAAGTCTTGGAGAGATCAGGAATTTAAGGTACATACTTAAAAATAATAAAAAGCAATATACAGCAAGCCAATAGCCAACATCAAATTAAATGAAGAGAAACTTAAAGCAATCCCACTAAAATCAGGGATAAGACAAGGCTGCCACTCTCTCTATCTGTTCAGTATAGAACTTGATGTTCTAGCCAGAGCAATTAAACACTGAAAGGAGATAAAAAAGATACAGATTATAAAAAAAAAAGTTAAAGTATCACTATTCACAGATGATATGATAGAATTCATAAATGACCCCCAAAATTCTATCAGAGAACTCCTACAGCTGATAAAGACCTTTGGTAAAATGTATGGATATAAAATTAACTCAAGGAAATCAGTTAGCCCTCCTTAATACAAATGACAAACAAGCTAAGTAAGAAATTAGGTAAGCAAAACCCTTCACAACAGCCACAAATAATATAAAATGTCTTGGTGTAATTATAACCAAACAGGTGAAAGATCTGTATGACAAGAACTTCAAGTCTCTGAAGAAAGAAACTGAAAACAATATCAGTAGATGGAAAGATCTCCTATGCTCATGGAGTGGTAGAATTAACATAGTAAAAATGGCCAATTTCCCAAAAGCAATATACATATTCAATGCAATTCCCAGCAAAATTAAAACAAATTTTGTACATAAGATCCAAATTGAGTCTTATTAATTTGAGGCTCCCATGAATGAGACGAGAGATTGGGGATCAATGCAAAAGCAAGAGGTTTATTAGTCTAGTGCACTAGGGTGGCCTACATCCAGAGGAGAGGCAACCCCAGATATCCATTTGTCCAGTTTTTATACACTTAATAATGGGTGGGCTACAGCAATGGTGATTAGGCATGAAGGCATTGGTGGGTTTAGTTGACTTAAAATCGATTGGCTGCTGCCAATGTGGGTTGCATCTAAGAGCCTATGCCCTACATTCCAGGAGCTTCCCAGATGAGGTAACACTCCCTGGGAAATGCTGTGCCAGGGTCATAACTCTTCCCCTACATTCCAGGGGTTTCCCAAATAAGGTTGAAGCACTCCTGATTGGGGAGCGTAGGACCACAAAAGCCCTTAGTGGAAGAGGGGAGCTGTAAGGCTCTCAGTGTAGGGGAGAAGCTGTAAGGAGGGTGTGAGACTGTGAAAGTCCCTCAGCATCCCTCCTGTACAGGCCTGGAAAGAGCAATTCTCAATTTCATATGAAACACACACACACACACACACACACACACACACACACACACAAATAAATAAAAAAAAATAAAAAACAGGATAGCTGTAGATTGTCCTTAAGCTGAGTGCCGCCTAGTTACGTACTCATGAGGTGACTTCATCTGAACCTTCCCATTTTAATTAGTAAAATAAAGGAGAGACTTGGAGGGTAAGGGAAGTGGAGAGTGAGAGGGTCAGAGGTCAGAGAATGGGAGAGGATTGAGGAGAGTTCTAAGATGGAGGTCTAGAAAGATGAATTGGATCCAGGTGGGCTTTACTGGCGATAAGTAATTATGAACATTTAAGGATTTTATAGGTCTTATATCTCACATAGAAGGGCAGCTTGTATCTTTGTCTATTTGATGAAATCTTATTGTGTAGAGGGTTTGTGGATTGAGAGTTTGATATATAAACTTGTATGAAAAGCGATTGGGCATTAGAGTAGTGTTTGTGTTGGGATTTGGAGTAAAGAAACACCCCGGGATGAAGGTGGTAAACAGGGAGAGTAAAACCACCTCGAAAGGGAGAAATGCAGATTGAATGAGACCATGATGGTAGCTTGGATCAAGCAACAGAGGTGTGCACGGCTCTGTACTAGAAGTGGGCCCGCAGAGTGAGACCTCGGGGCCAATAAAGAAAAAAGCAAAATATTTTTTAATATTTACTGCAATGGCTAGCCAAAACAATCCTGGACAATAAAAGAATTTATGGAAGTATCACCATCCCTGACCTCAAGTTGTACTACAGAGCAATAGTCATAAAAACCACAAGATGCTGGTACACAAACAGACAAGTTAAACAATGAAATTGAATCAAAGAGCTAGAAATAAACCCACATGCCTATGGACACTTGATTTTTGACAAAGAACCCAAAACTATGCAATGAGAAAAAAAAGCATCTTCAACAAATGGTGCAGGCCAAATTGCATGTTTACATGTAGAAGAATAAAAATAGATCCATATTTATCACCCTGCACAAAACCCATGACCAAGTAGATTAAGGACTTGAACATAAAACCAGATACAATGAGTCTCACAGAAGAAAAAGTGA
The DNA here is from genome assembly GCF_963924665.1 of Micromys minutus. Lineage (NCBI taxonomy): Eukaryota > Metazoa > Chordata > Mammalia > Rodentia > Muridae > Micromys > Micromys minutus. The sequence goes on from NC_137966.1 coordinate 22,790,624, forward strand.
GAAATGCCCTTGAACACATTGGTACAGGAAACAATTTCTTGAACAAAACACCAGTGGCTCAGGCTCTAAGATTAATAATTGATAAATGGAACCTCATGAAGCTGCAAAGCTTCTGTAAGGCAAAGTACATTGTCAATAGGACAAAACAGAAGCCTCCAGATTGGGAAAAGATCTTCACTAACCCTATATCTGACACAGGGCTAATATCAAGAATATATAAAGAACTCAAGAAGCTAGACTCCAACAAACCAAATAATCCAATTACAAAATGGGGTACAGAGCTTAACAGAAAATTCTCAACAGAGAAATTTCTAATGACCAAGAAGCACTTAAAGAAATGTTCAACATCCCTAGTCATCAAGGAAATACAAATTAGAACAACCCTGAGATTCCACCTTACACCAGTCAGAGTGCATAAAACAAAACTCAAGCAATAGCACATGCTGGTGAGGAAGTGGAGAAAGAGGAACACTCCTCCTTTGCTGATGGGATTGCAAACTTGTACAACCACTCTGGAAATCAACCTGAAGGTTTATCAGAAAATTGGAAATAGTTTTGCCCCAAGTCTGAACTATACTGTTTCTAGGCATATACCCAAAAGATGTCCCACCATACCAAAAGGACATGTGCTCCACTGTGTTCTTAGCAGCTTTATCTATAGTAGCCATAAACTGGAAACCCAGACATTCCTCAAGTGAAGAATGGATACAGGAAACGCTGTTCATTTACACAATGGAATACAACTCAGCTACTATAAACAAAGAGATTGTGGATTTTGCAGGCAAATGGATGAAACTAGAAAATATCATCCTGACTGTGGTGACCTAGATCCCAAAGTACATGTATGGTATGTACTCACTGATAAGTGGTTATTAGCATAAAGTACAGGATACTCATGATACACTCCACAGACCTAAAGAAGCTAAACAAGAAGGAAGGTACACGTGAGAATGCTTGAATCTCACTTAGAAGAGGAGGCAGTGGGAGGGAGGGAACTGAGTAGGAGAGGAGATGGGGAGGAGATTGGGGGGTTCAGGATCAGGTGTGGAAAGAGACAGGGCCTTAGGGTCAAGAGAATAAAGGAAAATCTGCAGCTACCCTGGGGGGGGAGGGCACGGAATCTCTGGGAAGTCCCAGAGATCTGGGATGTGGGATGTGCCCAGGAGTCAATGTGGGTGACCTTAAATGAGATCGTGGGAACATGGAACCTGAAGAGGCCACATCCTGTAGCTAGGAAGGGTCTCTAGTGGAAGAATAAGAGCACTAACTCCCCCACCCCATACACACACACACACACACACACACACACACACACACACACACACACAAACACACAAAACTTTCAACCCAAAAGAAATGGATGGACAAAGGTGGAGCAGAGACTAAAGGAATGGCCAACCAATAACTAACCCAACTTGATCATGGGCAAGCACCAATCCCTTAAACTATTAATGATACTCTGTTATGCTTGCAGACAGGAGCCTAGCATGACTGTCCTGGGAGAGGCCCCACCCACAGCTCACTAAAACAGATGCAAATACCCACAGCCAAACATTGGATGGATCTTGGGGACTCTTACGTTTCGAAAAGTTGGAGGAAGGACTGAAGACCCCACAAGGGATAGAAACTCTGTAGGAAGACCTACAGAGACAACTTACCTGGACCTCTGGAAGCTCCTAGAGACTGAGCCACCAACAGAAGAACATAAATGGGCTGGGCTGAGGTCCCCGGTACATATGTAGCAGACGTGCAGCTCAGTCTCCTTGTGGGTCTCCCAACAACAGGAGCAGGGGCTCTCCCTAAAGCGGCAGCCTGGCTGTGGAATCCCGGTCCCCAACAGAGCTGGCCTCAGTGGGAGAGGATGTTATGCCAGGGTGGGGCGATGGTTCATGGTCGGTGAGGACAGTACAGTGCAATCACGCCTTGTTATCACAGGACACTCATCCTTGGGTCCCAGTCATCAGGAAGGTCAAGCAACCTCACGGGGCCCTTGCAGAGCCGAACTCTGATGGATTCCCAACCTATGAGCACTCCGTATCTGTTGCTTTCCCCGTGGCTAAGGCAAACGCCTGGCAGAAGCAGCTTAGGACAGCAAGGTCTGTCTGTTTTGACTCATGGTTCTAGGGGATACGGTGCATCATGGAGGGGAAGATGGTGGTGGCCATCATTTTCCTTCCACAGGCAGAGAGTTGAGAGAGGAATGCTAGAGCTTCTCTTGCTTTCCTGTTCTTTATTCAGTCTGGGACTCCAGACTGTGGGATGGTGCCGCCCATGTTCAGTATCTCTTCTCTCTCTGAGAACAGCCTCACAAACGGGCCCAGAAGTTGGTATTTTAGGTGATTCCAAGCTCCTCACATCAACAGTCAACTTAAACCATGAAACACTCCGATCACGTAAAAGAATCCTTTCCAGAGTAAATTCTGGGGCTGGAGAGATGGCTCCCGGCTAGAATAAGAACTGTGCTTGGGAACCACAGTTCACTTCCCAGCAGCCAAGTTGGGCCAACTCACAGCCACTGTAACTCCAGTTCCAGGGGATCAGAGGCCCTCTTCTGGGCTCAAAGGGCACCCGCATGTATAATATACATATATACAGGCACATGTTTAAAATACACAGAATTTTAAAATAGAAGTGGCTGCTGTTTTTACACCACAGATACTGTCACACATATGTAAATAATGTGTGCACTACATTTTTGGTTTGTTTTGTTTTTCAAAACAGGGTTTCTCTGTGTAGCCTTGGCTCTCCTGGAACTGGCTTTGTAGACCAGGCTGACCTCAAACTCACAGAGCTCTGCCTGCCTGGCCTCCCTGGTGCTGGACTTGAAGACTCCATCGCCAGGTACACAGCATTTTAAGAAGCCTCCCCAGGCTCTTTGCTCCATCTACTGAATGAAAGGAGACCATTCACAGCAGTCAGACATTCCAGAAAATGTCGACGTCACTCTGAAGAGGCACAGTCACCCTGAAGGGCCCCAGCGGAAGCCCCTGGAGAGACTTCAATCACATCAATGTAGAGCTGTGTCTCCTTAAAAAGACGAAGAGGCTTCCAGTTGATAAACGGTGGGGCAACAGAAAGGAACTGGCCTCTATCAGAAGCATGTGCGGTCATGTTCAGAACATGATCAAGGGCACTACGCTGGGCTTCCATTAAAAGATGAAGTCTGTGGATGCTCCCTTCCCCATCAATGTCTGTATTCAGGAGAATGGGTCTGTGGTTGAAATTTGAAAGTTTCTTGGGTGGGAAATACGTCCGCAGGGTTCGGATGAGGACCGGTGTTGCTTGTTCTGTCTCTCAAGCCCAGAAGGATGAATTCATCTTTGAAGAAAATGATACTGAACTGTTTCAAATTCAGCGGCTCTGATTCAGCAAGTCACACAGTTAAACACAAGGAGATCAGAAAATGTTTGGATGGCATCTGTGTGTCTGTAAAGGAACCCTGCGGCAGGCTGACAAGTGAGACCTCAGTTTCCTAGCTCCAGAAACAAGATCCTGATCACAAGTACAATTTGGGTTCTTCTAGGACAATAAAAGATATATGTTGGGGGAAAAAAGCCTCCCCAAGCAATGCCACCACAGGTGATCTCAGTGAAAACTTTAGGACTAACTGTCGCTGGACCTCTTTGTGAACTTGGAGGAAAGACTAGCTGACTATCCTTGGAGACACAGTGGTGGCAAGACCTTGAACTCCCCTAGGCCAAGGATGGGCATAGCTTGCTACCAGAGCACCAGCCAGTCTGTCAGAAGACCCTATGCATATCAAAACGTTAAAAATTCTTTCCACAGTTGACTATATTGTTTTTATTGTTGTGACGATAGTGAAGATGTGTGCATTTTCAAATGGATCAAATTGTGTACATTAACTGTGCACAGTTATGTTGCCTACAATTATATATCGATAAAGTTAGTTATTTTTACATGGGTATGGTGGCCACACTTTTAATCCCAGCACTCAGGAAGCAGAAGCAGGGGGATTGCTATGGACTTGAGGCCTGCCTGGTCACAGAGTGAGTTCCTGAACATCCAGACAGCCAGGACTACACAGGAAAATCCTGTCTCAAACAAAACCAAACAAACAAAGGGGGAAAAAGGAGGAGGAAGAAGAGGACAAAGAGGAGGAGAGAGAAGAGGAGGAAGAAGAGGAGGCAGAGGAGGAAGGAGAGGAGGAGGGAGAGGAGGAGGAAGAGGAGGAGGGAGAGGAGGAAGAAGCTCTTTCTCTCCTTAGGTTAATAAGTGAAACCCAGGGCTGAGAAGATCACCCAGTCAGTAAGGGGTTGCCGTCAGAGCACAAGGACCTGTGCAACTCTAGAACATGTGTAAAATACCAAGCATGGTGGCACATGTTTATAATCCCAGTGCTGGGGAGGTGGAGAGGATCCGGATGAACTGGCCAGACAACCTAGCCTATGTACTTCAGGCCAGTAAGTGACTCTGAGTCTGAAGTTGTCCTCTGGCCTCCATATGCATGTGCACAAATGCTCACACACGTGCGTGTGCACACACAGCCAGAGTGAACCTCAGAGCGTGTTTTGCGATCTCATATGGTCTCAACAACTCATTTTCCCAGAATGTCTCTCCCTACTTTGAGATAAGCAAATTCAATTTCCCATCCATATTTGCAGAGGTTATTTGCTACCTAAGCAAGAAGCAGCCTAGAAAATTCTTGGGTAAATAACACAGTCCAAGAACAACTATTCTCTGACCAGTAGCCACAAGGCAGAAAACAACAGCCAGGCACTGTCCCAAGGTGTGTGGGCACTGTGTCTTTAGGTAGAGCATGATACAAAGGTGGAGGTTGGGTAACTTTATCAAATCTGAGCTTAATTCTTGTCAATGACTTATGACACCTGATTTTTCATCAAGCTGATCAACACTTTCTGAACTTAGGTTTTCCACTGTGCAGGAGATTGAGAGCCTTTTGAAGTAATACAGCCGGGCTGGTGAGATGGCTCAGTGGGTAAGGCCATCTGCTGCCAGCCTGAAGCCCTGAGTCCCAGTGCTACCATAGGTCAGGAGAGCTGTCTTTCAGCCTCCACAGACTCAAGCATGAGAGCATGCACACACACCCATGCACGCATGCATACACGCACTCACACACTGATGCACATGTGTACAGCATTTTAAAACAACTTTCAATGAATAGATAAAGTAATAGCGATTTTGCACAGGAAGAGCTAAGTATACGGTTAATAAGCAATAAACATTGCTGGCCTTCAGTGTGTTTTTATTATTATATACTGCCTGGGTTCTAAAAGAGGAAAGTTAGAAAAACGAGAAGGGCCTGAAGATGGGGAAGAACCGTGAGTTCTTGGGTTGTCACTTCAGTTTTGCCACAAACTTGCTTGGACACCTGAAGCAAGGTGCCAGATGATGTTGGACTTTTCAACTGCTGGGGGACTCACAGGGCCTCCCTGCCTCCCTTTTTTGGATTGCTACCAGACAGACGCACTTAGCAGTGGGCTGCAGAAACAAGTCCCAAGAGAGCTTCTGCCAAGATAAGAGAAATAGCTGACTCGCAGAATCCAAACCTGGGTTACACAGTCAAACCCTGTGTCCTAGTTAGGTTTCTGTTGCTGTGACGAAAATCGTGAGGGAAAAAAAAGGCAGCTCAGTGTGGGAGAGATTTCTTCTTACAGGTTACAATTCATAATAAGAAACCAAGTTTGCCTCAGAAACTACCAAAGAACGCTGAGCATTTGGCTGGCTCCCAGGCCAAATCCAGCTGGTCTTACATAGCCCAGGTCCATCTGCCCAGGCATGTTACTGCCCACAGTGGGCTGCTCACTCCTGTATCAAATGGCAAACAACAAAATGCCCCCACAGAAAAACCTGAAGGAGGAAGGCTGTTTGTTTATTTATTTATTTATTTATTTATTTATTTATTTAATTTTAAGATAGAGTCTTAGCTGGCCTGGAGCTCACTGTGGAGATGAGGCTGGCCTCAGACTCACATAGACACTTTGGCCTCGATCTCTTGGGTTCTGAGATTAAAGCTGTATATTCCCATATCCCACTGATGGTGGTAACTCTTGAGTTGAGGGTCCCTCTTCCCAGGTGCAACAAATTGATCACCAAAATGACCCATCACTCCATGGATCCAGCTTGATCTAAAAACAAACAGACTCTTCTACACTGCTTCTTTTTCCCTCCCTCCCTCTCTCCCTCCTTCCCTTTTTCCTCTTTCTCCTTCTCTCTCCCTCTCTTCCCCTCTTCTTTCCCTCCTCTTTCCCCTTCCCTCCCTCCCTCTCTCCTCTCTCTCTCCTCCTTTTCTCTCTCCCTCCTTCCTCTCTCCTTTCCTCCTTCTATTCCTTCTTCCCTCCCTTTCTCCCCCTCTGCACTTGACGCAGTCACCCTCACCCAGTGAACCAACTTCCTCCATAGTCAGAACGTTCATCCAATGTTTCCCATCTACTGTTTAGACTTAGACCCCGGAGAGCTGAGGGAGAATGTCTGGCCTCCTGCCTTCCCAGGTCCTGAGTTCCCAGGGCAGAAACTCACTGGCCCTGTGTAGCTCAGTTGCCAACTCCTTGGCCAGCAAGGCCAGCTGGATTTGGAGAAGATTGTGCTGGACCTTGGCAGCTCTCACTACCTCAGCAAAACAGACCTCTGGACAGCTTACACGGGTGGTCTTTTCCCTCCATGGTTCATCTCATAGAACACTCTTGCCCTCATATTTCATCACGAGCTCACAATGGGAACAAAACTGACTGCTTTAGACCCAGTGCAATACAGAAGAACTATGGAAGGGTATGTGCCCTGGGAGCTGGGTGCATTGCAGCAGGGCCTGGTTTTGACATAAGGGCAACCATCTTAGCTGTTCTTACTGTTCTGATTTCATTTCTGTTGCTGCAATAAACTGACATAACAAAAAGCAACTGAGGGGAGAAAGGGTTCATTTTAGGTCACAATTCCAGGTCACAGCCCGTCATAGCCAGGAAGTCAAGGTATCACAGATTTAAAGCAGCTAGACACATCACATAGACAATCAAGGGCAGCGAGAAAGGAATGCGCGCGTGCCTAAATTCAGCTAGCTTTGTCTCACAATCCAGGTCCCAAAACCAAGGAATGGGGCTGCTCACTTTCAGCCTGGGTCTCCCCACATCAGTAAAGGCAATCACAACACACACACACACACACAGAGAGAGAGAGAGAGAGAGAGAGAGAGAGAGAGAGAGAAAGAGAGAGAGAGAGACAGAGAGAGACAGAGAGAGACAGAGAGACAGACAGACAGAGAGACAGAGAGAGAGAGAGAGAGAGAGAGAGAGAGAGAGAGAGAGAGAGACTCTTCTCAGGAGGTTCTAGACTGTGTCAAATGAACAACTAAAACTAACCATCACATTGGCTAGCCGCTCACCACAAGGACTACCTCCCGGCTGATACTTGGCATGTCTCATGGTTGAGTCCCACCCAGAGATGCTTGAACACGTGTCTCTAGCTGGTGACACTCTGACACTCTTTGGGGGATATTGTGGGATGTTTAGGAGGTGGAGCCTGGTCAGAGGAAGCTGGTCAGTGAAAGTAGGCCTACCCACCCTCACTCCCACACTCTGTTTCCTGTTTAGGCAAGCTATAAGGAGATGAGGAAACCCAGCTCTACACCTCGGCTACCATGTAAGCTGTCTGTCAGCATGCCTTACCCTCAATAAGGGACTATATATTTTCAAACTACAATCCAAAATAAGCCCTCCCCTACCCCTGAAGTTTTGGTCATAACTGTAAGCAACTAATACAGCATGTGAGATGTTTTGAAAAAAAGCCTAGGTACATTTCAACTGGCTGTGGGCTGCCTCTGCTAGCTCAGCATGATTTCTTTCCTCCTGTCTTACTGACTAAGACGCACTTCTGTTTGTAAGTCCCTGACAAAATATATTGGCAGAGGGGACTGCAGAGTTGAATCAGTTGTTAAGAGCATTGACTACTCCTCTTAAGGCCCTGGGTTCAATTCTCAGAACAAACATGGTGGCTCACAACCGTCTATAAATCCAGATCCAGGGCATCTGACACCTTCTGGCCTCTGTTGGCACCTCGGTACACACAAAATCATACCATACACATAAAATAATATGTATGTATATACTTTGTATGGACTGGATTATTTTGAGTCTCTTTTTGGTCTCTCTACACCTTCTACCTTTGGATGGTGGGTTTTTTTTTTTTTCTAAAAGATGTGACTGGAAATACACAGCCTGCCTTGGACAGAGGCAAGTCAAACTAAAAATCAGAGAAGTGAGCACCTGCCAAGGTTCATCACCTAAATATATGATGTAACATACGGGCCTAGTTTTTCCCTAAAGCCCATAACTGAAGATCCAAGAGTGTAATCATTGGGAAGTCCATGTGTCCCCGCCCTGTGGCTGCGGAAACAGTCGAGCAAGGGTCCTTGCAGAGGGATTCTGTAAGTGAGGTCTCCCTTCTAGTCTGTAATAGCAAACGTAGGGGTTCTCATACCTAACCAAAGTAAAGCACCGGCTCCTTAGGGGTCCTTGTACCCGGCTGAGAATGTCGGGGCCAGGGGAAGTTTGAGATGGCCAAGAGCTCTGACACATGGAACTGTTCACTGATGCTGCCCAGGTTGCCTCATCCCTCTTCTCATAGGGATGCTCTGGCTCCACTGAGCACCACAGGGAGGCAGCGGCTCCCTCCTCTCCTGTGCTGTTTAACAGCATCTCTTTCTAATCCTTCACTAGCAAATTCCTGTATTTTTGTGCTTTGTTCCTATCATTGATTAAAAGAATATTTCTATCGTTGTAGTGAGAATTAAACATTCTTCAGAGTGTGATTATTACTCAGCCTATGCAGCTGAGAGAGGGGCTAGTAATTCTAAAAAGGAGTTTCATTTTCTTTATTTTAGAGCCTGGCTGATTTTCATAAGACAAGAGTCTGGTGCAGCTAACCTACTGATTTTGAACTTCCTATATATTTAAAATGGCCTTGATTAGAAAAACATCATAAGACAGCACATACCCACAGCTCCACACAGGTTGGGCAGGAGTGTCACTTGAGCCCAGGAGTTCAAGGACAGATCAGGCAACGTAGTAAGATACAAACACACCCCTCCCACAAAAATGTCAAGAACAGAAATGGGGGAGGGCAAAGACAGAAATTTAGAATATTCAGTAGAGCCATTGACCAGGAAAACCTCTGCCAAGCATGGTGAACTCAGCACCAAGTAGCTGAAACAAAAAGATTCAGCTCAAGACCAGCCTGGGCTACATGGTGAGTTCCAAGTCAGCCTGAGCTACATGCTTAGAAAATATTCTGATGCCAGGAAAATGGCTCTGTGGGTAAAGCTATTCGCCATCGAGACTGTCCTCATCCATCCCAGAAACACACACCCCTAGGTTGTCATACTGTGCGGCCCTGGCTGGCCTTAGAACGTGCTATGTAGACCAGGCTGGCAGAATTTACAGAGATCCTCCTGCCTCTGTCTCCTGCATGCACCGCCACACTCAGCTGGAAGTGTCTCCTTCAATCTTTGCAACCTGTGAATTTTCCACATGTCATTGCTTATTGTCTGTGTTCAGGTGTGTGAGCGATGTGTGGGTTAATGTGTCGGTGGCTGGGTGGTGTACGTGCTAACACAGGTGTGTCAGCATTGCCTGCTTGAAGGCCAGAGGACAGCTTTCTGGGGTTGGTTCTTTCCTTCCATGTTGCTTCTGAGGCGTCGCCTCTCTAAGAATTCCTGCTCTGCTTTGCTCGTAGAAGCCCCAATCCAATCCCCCTGTCTCTACCCTCCAGTCTCAGTGTAGAGCTGGATTGTGATTGTAGAGACAGTCACTGTGTTAGAGGTTTTTTCCACAAGGTCTAGGGCTTGAGTGCAGGTCATCTGGAGTGCTCAGTGGTGCAGGGTCCCATAGCTGCAGGCAGCAGTCCGGGAACATGCACCACTGTGAACCATAAACACAAACTGAATTTCTATTTTCTCTCCTCTCACCCGTCAGTGATCAGATGCTAGAGGGCGCTTCCCTGGGTCAGAGTCTCACTGTTACAGGACCACCAGAGACTTGAGGTTGCAGGAACTGGGCCCTGGAGCCTGAGTCTGCAGTGCATGAATTCCTTCCTTCATGACAAGCTAGATCTCAGACTTCTCCTAAAGACTCTTTCTATTAAGAAAAGAAGCTTCCCTGACAGACAGAAAGGGGTGGGAGTGGAGTGATATACTATTGATATATTAATGACACCAGAAACCTTTTAATATTCATCTTATTTATTCTTAACCCACTCTGGCTGCACCAGAGCCAACGGGTTGTTGTTAATGAGATTGAAAACATTTTAAATCAACTTAATTGACATTTTTATGGTGTTCAGCAGGCCTGAGACGCTGGATTTTCAGCTGGGAAGTTGCATAAGAATCAGGGGGTTTGAATGGGCCACGTAGACCTCTAAACAAAGAGTAAAGTCCCTGAGCAAGACAGAGGTGAGCAGAGAGCCTCATGGTTCCTCTTGGATCTCAGTCTTTAGTGCTATAGAGACTTCCTTTTCTCCAGTTCTTTAGCCTGTTTATGCATGTGTGTGGATGCCCGGGAGACCAGAAGAGGGTGATGAAGCTGGAATTACAGGTAGCTGTGGGCTGCCCCGCCTAGGTACTGGGAACCAAACTGTGACCCCCCTGAAAAAGCAACAGGTGCTCTTAACAGCCAAGCCACCTCTCCAGCCCCTGTGGTGTCCTTTTGGTCCTTACCTTGTTCCTATCACAGCGGCTAAGTGTCTAGAATCTGAGCCTGAGACTAACACAGTGCCTCGGTTTCCCTGCCTGTAAGATAAGGCTCCCTAGTCCCAGGATTGTGACAATAACACATGTGGCGAGCTCAGATCTCCTCCTAGGGTTCTGCAGCTCCTAACCCTGTGGTTATTAAAACAGATTGTTAAAGTCTCCATGTTTGATTTAACTTTTTGCTAAATATTCTAGAGAATGTCCTGGAGGTCTCCATCTGTGGAACTCAGCAATGGCCATGTGACTTGCTTTGACTGTGAGATAGGAACAGACATATGCTACTTCTCAGCCTATCCAACACCCAACCTTTCTTCACCGTCCTCTCTTCTGCATGGGCTTCCTGAGAACCCGGACCCCCTTCCACCAGCCAAATGGAGAGCTCTATCTGGCCTGCATGGAGCCTGTGTTCCATTCAATTCAACTCCAGTGCTACCAAAAACGGTAGAGATTCCTCAAATTAGTCACAAATGGCCAGCTGCAGTCCCTGCCACGAAAAATCCCATGAAAGTTGAGCTGTTTGTGAGGACCACAGCTTCTCAGTGTCTTCTGAACAGCCTGCTCGCCTGCTTAGCTCTCCCATGGGCTCATCTTCCTTGTCTTTCAGACATGCGCACAACTCACCACTGGGAATCATTGTCAAGGCCAAAGTGTTCAAATCCCAAACCTGTTTCTGGTCTCAAATGAATCATTTTTTCACTTCAAAAAAAAAAAAAAAAAAAAAAAAAAAGGAGCCTGTTTTACATAATGTTTGCTTCACCACAACTCCAGCATCCACCAATTATTTGAATAGTAAAGCTCTTTGCACATAATCCGTTTGTTTTTAAAATACTTTGTTCCAACTAATCCTTGATTGCTTCCCACCGCCTCTGCAGAAGAGAACTCCATGGCTGGGAGTGGACTGTAAGGGGAAGCCTCCCACCTCCTCGCTCTTTAGGACAAATCAAATACTTCCAGGTTTTGAGCGCTTACTGTGCGGCTGCCATCCTTCTGATTTTTCCTTTCAGCTATGGGATATGACAGTTAGCGTTGATCATCAAGTTGATTGACTTGAGCAATGTCTCAGAGATTAGAGAAGCAGTTTCTGAGGTGTCTGTCAGGTTCTTTTAGGGACGAGTAACTAAGGATACCCTCCCTGAGCTGTGTGGGTATGTCCCACTATTGGGGACCCAAGGGTAGAGAAAAACAGCATCTCTCTCTGCCTCTCTCTCTGCCTCCCCATCCCCCTCTCCCTCTCCTTCTCCCTCCCCCTCTCCTTGTCCTTCTCCCTCCCCTCTCCCCTCCCCCTCTTCCTCTCCCCTCTAGCACACTCTGCCCCCACCATGATGAGCTAAAGCCTCTGAAGTCCTGGGTAATGCAAGTCCTTCCTTTCTGAATGCTTTGTGCTCTCCAGTCTGAGTCCAGTGTCTAAAAGCCTAAGCAGGGCTGACAGAATGACCACGTACAGATTGTCAGCTCCATACCACAACAATGCACATAACACCTATGGCCAGACCGTCCATGTGCGCACCTAGAACCTTCCTCTTTGAAAGGTATAATATCTCAGGTGGCTCCTCTCTTCTCTCTCTCCAGCCTCAACAAGACATTTAAAAAAAAAAAAAAAAAAAAAAAAAAAAAAAAAAAAAAAACAAGGTCTCACTCTGCTGGCCTTGAACTCAAAATCCCCCTGCCTCTGCTCCTGAGTGCTGAAATTAGAGGTGTGTGCCGCTGTGCCTGGCTCTATCTGCTCTGACTATTTTAGATCACTCCTGTGGGTACAGTCATGCAGGATTTGCCTTTTGCTGCCTGGCTCATCTCTCGTCATATACTGTCCTCAAGGCTAACCCATGTCTTGGCATGAAGGGAATGTCCTCTTTTTAAAAGTGTAATAACATTCCATTGCACAATCTGCCATACTTTGTTTTTTCCTTACAACTTTATTTAAAAAAAAAAAAAGATACATGTATAGATTTTTAAAAGCATTTTGGCATAAAACTATATGAATATATTTTTGTCAGTACTTGATTTTTTTAAAGGTTTGATAGTATGCATTAAAATCTTACTAGTTACCATAAGCATAAAGTACATGTAAAACAAAACATAACATGGAAATACTCAAAGTTTTCTTGGTGCGTATAGATTAAACATGATTTTTAAATACCAAAAAAAAATTGCCACAAGACTATTTTCTTAGCTCTTGAGTTGTTCATGATTTAATGTCTAGGTGTATCCCACTCTGAGTGGGTGCTATACACTTGTTTTTTGGTTTTTGGCTTTTGGTTTTCTATGAAGGACTGAGGCTTCCACTTTTTGGTCTTTCTTTTTCTTGAGCTTCATATGGCCTGTGAGTTGTTTCTGGGGTGTTCAGAGCTTTCTGGGGGTGAGTATCCAATTATCAGTGACTGCATATTATGTCTGTTCTGCCGTACTTTATCCATTCACCCCTCGATGGACAGTTAGGTTTCTTCTACCTTTTTTTTTTAAACCACTGGGAACAAACCTGCAAACTGGTATAAACATCTTCCCTTGAGAGCTGTATTTGGTTCTTTGATTTTTTAATTTATTCTTCCTCTGTGTGAGAGAGGGGAGGGATGTTGCAGGCATACAGAAGACAGCTTTCATGACTCAGTTCTCCTTCCGTAGTGAGGTCCACAGACAGAACTGCTGTGGGTTCCTCGGCCGCTGTGGTCCTCACTCCGCTGTTCCTCAGCCCAGGGGCATTTACGTGGCAGGGACTGCAGCTGGTTGCTTGTGACAAGCTTGAGGAATCTCTACCCTGTTTTTGATAGCACTTGAATTGTACAATACTACCCACAATGCTCCAGGGTTTTTTATTCTCCCACATCCCTCTTGTGACTGATTTTCCTTTTCCTTCTTTTTAAATTTTATTTTTAACTTTCTGGTTTTCTTGTTTTCCTTTTACTTTGTTTTTCATTCTGTTTTTGAGTGAGGAACTCATTGTGGCATCTAGGCTGGCTTCAAGTTCATGATTCTCTGCCTTGGTTTCCCAAGTGCTGATAGATGATCGAAATAAGGGGATAAAGTGATTGATGGATGGATGGCAGATAAACAATGATAGGTATAAATGGATAGCTATACAGTTGGATAAACAAAGATATACACTATTGTAACATATATGAGGGGACAGTGTAGATTCGATTCTAATTTTAGTGATTAGTAACATTGACTAACAGCAAATATGGTTAATTATTTAAATATTTCTCTTTGATAAATGTCTAGTCTAGTCCTTTATTTTTAAAATCAGGTTACTAGGGTTACTATAATTTTTAAGTTACAATATTTTTATAGAGTATACATTTATTCCCTTATCAAATGCAGTCATTCCCTGGTGACCCTGGGAGATTTGTCTCAGTACCTCCCAAAGGTCCCCAAGTCTGCAGATGTTCAAGTGTCCTATGGAAAGTGACACGTTGCCTGGGAACATGACTCGACTGGTAGAATGCTTGAAGCAAGCACAAAGTGCTGGACTTGATCCCTAGAATAGTTTAAACCAGTCAGAGTCATGCATGTCTGTAATCCCAGCACTACAGAGCTAGAGGGAGGAAAGTCGGAAGATCAAGGCCATCCTCAGCTACACAGTGAGTTCAAGGCTGAGGGCAGCCTGAGCCACAGGAGATCTTATCAAGCACATAAATAGAACGGCATGTTATTTGCTTATTATAACATGCTCATCTTTCCACATACTTTAATAATCTCTGGGTTACTTTTAATCCCTAACACAAAGCAAATAAAACATAGTTGTATTGTTTATAGAATATTTATTTAAAAAATCTGTACCACCTCAATTTTCAACTTAAGGTTTATTGAGCTCACTTTGTGGTACCAGAAAGTATGACGGACTGACAACATGCTTTGCAAATATTTTCTCTCAAGACACAGATTGCCTGGTTCTTCTATTGACTGCTTCTTTGCTGAATCTAATTCTCCATGTCTATACGAGTTCCCTTAACTCTCACCCAAACTCAGGGTGGCAGTTCACGTGGTGTGATGATTCACTTTTCGTCAACTCGACATGAGCTAGAGTCATCTGGGAAAGAGAAACCGCAATTGAGAAAAGGCCTTCATCCAAATGGCCCGTGAGCACTCCTTGGTTAATGATTGATGGGGAAGGCCCAGCTCCGTGTGGGCTGTGCTGCCCCTGACCAGATGGTCCTGGGTTCTATAAGAGAGCAGACAGAGAAGGCATGAGAAGCCAGCCAGTGAGCAGCACTACCCCATGACATCTGCTTCAGTCCCTGCCTTGACTCCTCTGGGTCAACTGGATCAACTGTAAGATGAAATAAACCCTCCCCTAGCTGCTTTCGATCATGACGTTTATCACATTAATTGGAAACAATGAGAACAGATAGGGAAACTGAGGTCTGGGGTTCTGCTTGCCCAGGGCAGCAGAACCTGCAGCACGAGATACACATTTGCAACTTCGAGAAAACCCCTGTCATTTGGAGCGATGGCCATCCTTAGCCCCTGGATGCTGAGATATTCCCACAGGGCAGCCTTGCCTGTAGCCTGTGCCTGGGGTGCTGAGTCTACCCACCAAGCCCTCCCACCTCCCACCTCGTCCCTCCCACCTTGTCCCTTCCCCAGAGCTAACTTGTATCCAAGATGGGAGTAAGCAACTTCTCAATCCTGCAGAACCTGATACAGATGAACAAGGCTCCTTTTCCTGTGAGTCTAGAGCAAAGCTCATAAATCAATATTCCTTTTCTTATTCCTTCCTTTCTTGTACCTGTTCTTTCTTCTTCCTTCTTTGCAGTGTTGAGGACTGGGTCTAGTGCCTTGCACATGCTGGACAAGAGCTCTGCCACTCAGTTATACCCCCAGTCCTTACAGGTTTACTTTGATACAAAGTCTGTCCTAGTCAGGGTCTCTATTCCTGTACAAACATCATGACCAAGAAGCAAGTTGGGGAAGAAAGGGTTTATTCAGTTTACACTTGCTTGCTCAGCCTGCTTTCTTACAGAACCCAGGTCTACCAGCCCAGGGATGGCTCCACCCACAAAGGGCTGGGCCCTCCCCGCCTTGATCACTAGTTGGGAAAATGCCTTACAGCTGGATCTCATGGAGGCATTTCCTCAACTGAGGCTCCTTTCTCTGTGATAACTCCAGCTTGTGTCAAGTTGACACAAAACCAGCCAGTACAATTGACCCCTTGTCAACTTGACACACAAACACATCAATATTAAGCTTCAACCCTTACTTTCTTATTCATTCCCAAGATCTAAATATCCTTAAGAGTCCCACAGTCTTTACAAATTCTTACATATTAAAATTGTAATCCCTTTCAAATATCCAGTCTCTTTTAAAAATCAGCCTTTTTACAATTCAAAGTCTCTTAACTGTGAGCTCCACTTCTTCCTTCAAGAGGGAAAAATATTAGGGCACAGTCACAATCAAAACCAAAATCAATCTCTAATCATCCAATGTCTGGGAATCTACTTACGAACTTCTGGACTCCTCCAAGAGCTTGGGTCATTTCTCCAGTTCTGCTCTTTGTGGCACACACCTTGTCTTCTAGGTTCCAGCCGCCTGTTCTCCACTGCTGCTGCTGTTCTTGGTGGTCATCTCACGGTACAGGCATCTTCAAAGCACTACTGTCAGTCCTGGGGCACTATTTGCAACTGAGGCTGCACCTTCACCAACGGCCTTCCATGGCCTCTCACAGTGCCGAGCCTCAGCTGCTCTCCATGACCCCTTCATACCTTCAAACCAGTACCACCTGGGTGACTCTTACACATTACCAAGTTCAGCCACAGCATGAAGTACAACCTTGGCTATCTCTGGAACACAGCCTCTTTGTGTTTTCAGCAAACACTTCTCACAAGATTTCACCTCAGTGATATTGGTCTCTTCTTAATCACCATGAGTTTCTTAGCTCCAGCTGACCAGCATCAATAGTCCCAGTAATGCAAAGGTTTTGCTTTAGTAGTTCTGGTTTCTTGCTAATTACAGCTGATTCTTCAGCCCCAGCTAACCAAAACCACTGAATCTTCACAATCAAAATAGCAACAGTCCTGATAAGAATCTTTAATCTTCCCTCTGAAATTTCACAAGCCAGGCCTCCATCTTCTGTACTGTTCCCAACATTATCTTCCAAGCTCCTACAGACCATCTCACAGAGCGCTTAACATTCCAATGGCTCAAAGTTCCAAAGTCCTTCCACAGTCCTCCCCAAAATATGGTCAGGTTGTCACAGGAATACCCCACTGTGCTGGTACCAATTTGTTCTATTCAGGGTTTCTATTCCTGCACAAAACATTGAGACAAGAGCCCGTGGAGAACTGTTCTCATCCAAACCACAACCATGTCATTAGAAGAGCCTTTGGTCCAACTATTTAAGCTTCATAAAATTTATGTCTAAGAGGCCTTTGCATAACTTAAGGACAGCATCTTGGTCAGGGTTTCTATTCCTGCACAAAATGTCATGACCAAGAAGCAAGTTGGAGAAGAGTTTATTCAGCCTACACTTCCACATTGCTGTTTATCACCAAAGGAAGTCAGGACTGGAACTCAAGCAGGTCAGGAAGCAGGAGCTGATGCAGAGGCCACTGAGGGATGTTGCTTACTGGCTTGCTTCCCCTGGCTTGCTCAGCCTGCTTTCTTATAGAACCCAGGTCTACCAGCCCAGGGATGGCTCCACCCACAATGGGCTGGGCCCTCCCACCTTGATCACTAGTTGAGAAAATGCCTTACAGCTGGATCTCATGGAAGCATTTCCCCAACTGAGGCTCCTTTCTCTGTGATGACTCCAGCTTGTGTCAAAAAAACCAGCCAGTACAGAGTCTCACTCGGTTACACAGGCTAGTCTTGGAGTCATTTCACTGCCCAGGCATCCATAACTTGCAATCCTCCTGCTTCATCCTTTCTAGCAGCCAGAAAGGCAGGCCTGCATCATCAGGTCTAGCTGCCCTTTTCTGATAAAGTGCTCTAGTTTCTGTCAACCAGGCATTGCCGTATGGGATGAAATTCCTTGCTGGCCCCAGACAAGGTGGTGAGGGTTTCCAGAGTCTCCCTTGCATCTCTTGAATAACATTAAAATGCCAACCACAACAGCAACAACCAACATTTGCTTCACATGCTTAGTGACGTTCAGTGGGGCGTTCCCTCCTTTATCTTACAAGAGCACGCTTGTCAAACTCACCTCTCGGATGGGGAAAGCACACACTGTTCCGACCGAGGACGTGGGGAAGACTGCTGCAGCTAACGGTGGCTGCAAGTTAGAGCTCATCTGGCAGAATGCACCGCTCACCACGCCAGGCCACGTCAGACCTGCCCCATCTACATCCCAGGACCCCTTATGCCCATGCACAGTCCATGCACTGCGGGTACACAGCCAGCATCTCAGAAGAGCTTGCGAAGCATGGAGAAGCTAACATACCACAGAACAGAGAACAGATGGGCAAGATAAGGCCACTGGTCCAGACCCTCAAGGGGAGGGGCTGGGGGATCTGGTTTCTGACTCAGACTCAGACTCAACTCCCTGAGCCTGCATGAGAACTGCCTCCCTGCCTCTCAGCCTCGGAGTCAAGCCATCCAAGATTATAATTATCCCACATACCCCACCCACGGCCCTGCTTGTCTTAGGAACCATGGCTCACAAGCCTGGGGGCTCCCAAAGCAAGGGGGTGGCTGGGGGCTGGGCAGAAATAGGGCCTCACAGAAATGGGGCCTCAGGGGTTCTCTTAGTCACAGAGCTGAAGAACTGAGGGGGAGCAGACTACAGTCACGGCGGGGGTGGGGGAGAGGAGCTACCGGTCCAGGAATCTCCCTGGAAGCTCCTGACTTCTTGGAGGTGGGCATCAAGGGACAGAGGGTCTGCCTCTGAGAAACCATAAATAGTAGTGTAATATTAGACGTTTGGATATTTCTCCTGGCCTCAGTTTCCCCACCCTGAAAGTGACTACACTAAAGTTTGAGGCTGAAAGTCAGTTCAGATGGGTCCAGGCACTGCCAGTGTGGTTCCCTCTGAGGAGTATGCTCATTACACTTGACTCAAACTGCTCATGTTCCTTTATCACTTTCACAGCCTAGGGCTTATGACAGTCACTTGTGAGCATATCCCCTACCTGGTCCCTATAGCTAACAGTACTGCCTGGTACATCACTGAGTCAGAGCACACACTTCAATATCAATAAAACAGCTGGGGTGGGGCACATGGGTCGGTTGGCAGAGCGCTTGCCTAGCATGCTTGACACCTGGGTTCCATCCTCAGCACTGCATAGACTGCGTGGGACCACATGCCTATAATTTCAGAAAGCAGAAGCAGGAGAATCAGGAGTTCAAAGTCATGCTTAGCTACATAGTAAAGCCAGCCTGTACGGCATAGGACCCTGCCTCAAAAGGAGAAGCAGGGGAGAGGGAGGGGAAGGAAAGGGGAAATAAGGGAAGAGAAAGGAAAACAAACCAACTGTTTGGCTCTTGTTTCTGACCACCCTGAACACAGCATCCCATAAATACTAGAAGTCAATATTGTGAGCTTTGCAATCCAATAACCTGAGTTCCAAACCCTCAGCCCGTGCTTCGGGAAACCTCAGCCACTCTGATTCCAGGTTCCTCCATCTGTCCAGCGAGGATAGAGGTCGCCCAGAGCACAGTAGTTAGAACTGTTACTTTGGTTGCCATTTTTATAAGCATTAAAGCTGGCACCTTCTCCATACCAAGCAGGCCAGTAAGATGCCCAAGTACCGGTCCGCACTCCAAGAAGAAACTGGAGGTGGCCCCTTAAGCTTCTGTGCAGGGAACACACAGTTCTAGAAAATGGTGAGACCTGGGCCTCCACTTCCTCAGAGGACTGAGTGTTAGGAGAAGCTAGTACAGAGAATAGCTACAAGAATCATCAAGGCAAGGTGAGCACCCCACCCAGGCCCTACTTTCCAGCAAAAGGTGACATCAGCTGCTGCTCTGATAAAGGGATTGGGGCAGGGTTAGAACTTGGGCAGAGACCTTGATCAGTCAAGTGCTAGCCTTGCAAACATGAGGGCCGGTGCTCAGGCCCAACAGCCACATAAAAAGCTGGGCACGGTGGCAAATGTCTGTGATGTTAGTACTGCAGGAGAGGAGGCAGCATCCTTGCAGCTCCCTGGACAGCCAGTCTAGCTTCATTGATAAGCCCCAGGTCTGAGTGGCAGATCCTAAGTCAACAAAATAAAGTGGAGAACTCGTGAGGAAGGACTGTCAATGTTGACTTCTGGCCTCCACACACAGATGAACACAGTAGCATAGTATTTATAGATGTATACAAACATATATGCACACAAACACACACACACACACACACACACACACCACATACATACACAGAGGGTGTTCAATTTTGGATCACCTAATGCAGTAAATAATCTAGCCATGTCCAGGGCTCCCAAATGGTGCGGGCTAATGAGCACAGGGTTATGGTCAAGGGTGAGAACGCGAGGGAAGGGAAAAGGTCCCCTGAGAGCATCCTCTAGCCCAGAAGGAACCTGGTGGGTCGGGCCGCCGAGAATCTGTAACTTCCGAGCTTTTCCCTCTGGCCGTGGGCAGCTGCTCTGCACCTCCTGTTAGCCTCACGGGGAGGAAGCAGGAAGAAAGTGAAGCAATGCAGATAGATTCACAGATGCGAAAGGAACACTTCTGAGCTCCGGGAAGCCATGAGCAGAGCTTAGGCTCTGCAGCTCCATTTATGAACCCAGTTCCTTGACCACTCTCACTTGGCTGCAGGTGTGTGCTAAGTCAGGAAATACCATAGCCAGGGTCCCTCCCCAGCCCTCCTGCCCTCCCCCATTTCTCCCAGGATATTTCCCAGAACTGTGGAATCCCATTTTGAGTCTCTACACCAGGGCAGTTTGGGATTGCAGAGTTCTGTCCTAGGCAACCTTCATTCATCAATGGATAAGAGCCAGACTTCCCTCTCATGGAGGGGCCAATAGGATTCTGTTCTGAAGCCTGTTCTAGTCGATCTTCATGGTCTCCACAAGCACAAAGGGCCAGTGGTCACACTTTCTAACACATCTACTGGGTGCCTCCTCATTCTGAGATCCACTCTACCTGCTGTACCTTGTGCCTAGTGACCCCATTTCAGTTCCTCACCCAGAATGTCATCTTTGACCTTCCTCCCAGACACCTCGATCCTATCTGTCCCACTCAGGTAACAAAAGCTGTGCAGTGGCCCACCCAGTTTCACATCTCGAAGTGAGACAAGACGTGTAGACCTGTACAGTCTCAGTCACAAGGGGCTGGGAGCCGTGTACTCTGCTCCCCACACCCCATTCTCATTGTTGTTACTATGGTAAAGCAGGTGCATGAGTTCAAGAAACATCTACATTGACATTTTCCATTTCTAGACAATAATATAAGCTGTTAGAGCAAAGCCCAGACTTTAGAACCAAGGCACCTAGATTGATTACTGATTCTTGTTTATTTTGAGACAGTTTCACACAGTCCCTGCTGACATCAATCCCACTTTATAGGCTAGAATGACTTTGAACTTCTGATCCTCCTGCCTCCTCCTCTTGAGCGCTGGCATTGCAGGCAGGTGCCACTTTACCTGGTTTATGCAGTGCTGGGTTGCAGGGCTTTGGGTACACTAGGCAAACTCTCGGGCAACTGAGCTACATTCCCAGCCCAAGATACCTAGAATGTAAATATTCCCTGTAGACTCAATAATAAACAGTTCCATGAATGATACAATCACTCAATGTGATACTCTACAGTCATTCAGTGTAATGATCTACAGTCACTCAATGTGGTGATCTACAGTCATTCAATGTAGTGATCTACAGTCAAACAATGTGGTGATCTACAGCCATTCAATGTGGTGATCTGCAGTCATTCAATGTAGTGATCTACAGTCAAACAATGTGGTGATCTACAGTCATTCAATGTGGTGATCTACAGTCATTCAATGTAGTGATCTACAGTCAAACAATGTGGTGATCTACAGTCTTTCAATGTGGTGATCTACAGTCATTCAATGTGGTGATCTACATCCACTCCAAATGGTACTCTACAGCCATCCAATGTGATGATTTACAGCCACTCAATGTGGTGATCTACAACCATTCAGTATGGTACTCTACAGCCATTTAATCCTCACAATAACCCCATAGCGTAGGTCCATATACTGGCTTTATCAACACCAGTGTTATTATTGTAGGTCCATATACTGGCTTTAACAACATCAGTGTTATAATTGCAATTGCCATTTTACAAGGAAATTGAGTCTTCCTTAAGATTATCAATCAATGTTTATAATGTAATGCTGAGGTAAAAAAAAAAAGAGTATAACCCAACTGTGCACACATACATGAACACACACACACACACACACACACACACACACACACACACACACACACATCCCATAGGTAATGGATTACAGTTGGTGTTGGTTTTAAGTCTAACTTTCTTGGTGACTGTGAGATCCTCAGCCCTTCTGGTTGGATCTCTGCAGCTCTGAATATCTCATAGCTTCAGGCTGGGTTTCTGTATGTTTGAGCACCTTGTTCAGTCAGTCTGGGTCTCTGCAGCCATGGGCATTTTGGGCCCCTTCCCCCTGGCTATGTCTCTGTGTCTCTGCTTCTCTAAGAGATATAAGCTACATCATCTCTCTCCACCTCCTGAGAAGACGGTGCCAGGGCTGAGGAATTTTGGGTTGTCTATGGTATAACTGCCAGGAGCCAACAGCCAGGTTCAAGAGAGAATAACAACCACACTGATAATCATAAAATGATTATCACAAGCAGAGGGCATGGGGGAATGAGAAAAGAGAAGCCAGAGAGACTTCAGAAAGATCTACAGCATCTATAAACAGGCACCAAATCAGCCCCTCAATCTCAAGGGGCTTTGCTTGGCCCCAGGCCATGAAACACAGAGTTGGTTGGAAGGGGAGGGGCCTCGCTGGCACAAAGATGCAAGTTCAACACGAGGTTTGTTTGGTTCTTTCCCACTGGTCACCTAGCCAAAGCCAGACTCAGTAACCAGGCATAAACAAGTACAACCAGGTGCAGCCCATCTACCCATGTTTTCCCAGTAAACCATGGAGCAAGTTTGCTCAAGGCATGTCCAGGAAACATTGGGTGACAAAGGAAACGATGGATGACAAACAGCATGTTATAAGTCACTGAACAGCACATTCCTTTCCATCTTGGACAAGACCATGGTTCTAGCATCTTCGGAGATGGTTGTGTAGTTAGGCAGACCAGCCACAAGATGGATAGCTCTTTGTCCAAAGAGGCTAATGATGGCGATCAGGGTCACTTCAGGTGACCTAGAATCCTAGGGCGTCAAACCGTGGGTGCTGTATGTGTAGGGCACCTCTCTGGGCCAGGAGGATGTTCCCTGGCTCATCCTCCCAGCATGTCTGACCTAATGACCACTGATGCTCTGATCCCAGAGTGAGGAGGGGGAAGGTCAGACTGGAGCATGTTTCTTCCACCTCTCTCTTTCTCACTTCTCTCCCTTCCTACTCCACACAAGCCTTCTGACAGAGTCCACAGCCTGGCCATGCAGAGTAAAGAATGGGAGGCAGGAAGAACAAGCCAACAGGAACCCCACCTTCGCTGAATAAATGTTTGTGTTCCTCCTATCAAGAGCATTTGCGGTGCTCTGTGCCTCAGGAAGTAGACAGCGGCTATCCCCAGCCATGGGGTGGTCATAGACCAGTGGGAGACAGATCATTAACAAGTAAGCATACGGGAGCTGGGGAAATTGCTCAGTCAGTAAACCCTTCCACACTAACACGAGGACCTGAGTGTGGATCCATAGTGCCTCCGTAAGACTTGAACAAACTGCTCAAATCCCAGTTCCGGGAGGTGGAGACAGGAGGACTCCTGCAGTTTGCTGGCCAAGAATTCTAGTCCTTATGAAAAATTCTAAATGTAGTGAAGCCTTGGTTTTGGGGGGGGGCTTCTGTTTGTTTATTTGGTTGTTTGTTTGTTTGTTTGTTTATTTATTTATTTATTTATTTTTAGTGCATGAGAAAGAAATTTATTCCTACTATTCTCCATGTATTTAAATAAATGTTTAAATACATCCCAACTTTCCACCCATTTCTTCTTTTGGGCCATTATACTACTATGTTTTAAAGCTTAAAAGCCTGTTTCTCTCTATTAAAATGTTAGATTAAGCTATATATTTAATGAAATACAGCGTTATAAATCCTCATAAAAACCTGGCTATATGCCTTATCAACTTTTTTTATGTTTTGAGCTAAAGTTTTTTTTTCTGTCCTCTTACACTTTATTTTAAAAAAAGAGAAATACATGTACAGATTTTTAAAGGCACCTTGTTTTTTTAAAAAAAAAAATAGTAAATTGATGAAATAAGATGTTAAGGGTGATTGCTTAGCAGTTAAGTGCACCTGTTATTCTTGCAGAAGATGTGAGTTCCATTGCCAGGACCCACATGGCAACTCACAACTGTCTGGAATGTTAGTTCCAGGGGAATCTGGCACTCTCTTCTGGACTCTCAGCACTGTACACACATACACGCACACACAAACATCCATGCACACACTGCACACACAAATACATATGTAAGCTGTTAGGGTCTCTATTTCTGCAACAAAAAACACCATAACCAAAAGCAACTTGGAGAATAAAGGGTTCGTTTGACAGATGCTTCCACATCATAGTACATAACTGAAGGAAGTCAGGGCAGGAAGTCAAACAGGGCAGGAGGCAGAGACTGATGCAGAGGCCATGGAGGGGTGCTGCTTACTGGCTTGCTCATCACAGCTTGCTTAGTCTGCTTTTTTATAGAACCCAGCACCACCAGCCCAGGGGTAGTCCCACACACAATGGTCTGGGCCCTCCCTCATCAATCACTAAAACAATGTCCTATAGGGTTGCCTACAGCCCAATATGTTGGAGGTGTTTTCTCAGTTGAGGTTCCCTCCTCTCAGATGACTATAGCTGCCAAGTTGACATAAAACTATTCAGCACACGTTGATCCCTTGTCAATCTGACACACAAACATTTCACTGTTAAGCCATAACCAATCCTTCCCTGTTCTTTGCCAATATCACACATTAATATGAATATAATATTAAATATTCCAAGTTTTAAAACACCCACGGTCTTTAAAAATTCAAACATTTAAGTTAAAGCTCCTTTAGGAAAGCCGAAGTCTCTCAACTGTGAGCTTCTATAAAAGATAAGTTAAATGTCTCAAGAAAGGAAAACCAGGACACAATCACAATCAGATCAAAGCGAAACTCCAACTGTGAAGGGAAGGAAAAAAAAAAAAACCTCAGTGTCCAAAGTTTGGGATTCACAGTGTCAAAGCTTGGGACCCAGCTTCTCCAAAGAGCCTGGGTCACTTTTCCAGCTCTACTTGTTCAAAGGAAGTCAGGACCAGAACTCAACAGGACAGGAACCTGAAGGCAGGAACTGATGCAGAGGCCATGGAGGGATGTTGCTTACTGGCTTGCTTTCCCTGGCTTGCTCAGCCTACTTTCTTATAGAACCCAGGTCTACCAGGCCAGGGATGGCACCACCCACAATTCTGGGCCCTACCCAATTAATCACTAATTTTAAAAATGCCAAGAGGGAGTAACATTCTCTAGCTGAAGTTGAGACTGCAAGAAAATGTCACAGAGGGCAAGGACTATCTAGTCAATGATGGTGCAAAGGTCCAGAGGGAGGAAAGGCCTGGCAAGTTAGGAGAATTGGGCAGAGGCTGCTGGCTGAAAAATGGTTGGCATGGTGAAGAAGAGGGTGAGGGCTGGTGGGATCAGGGCAGTGGGAGGGCATTATGCAAAGCGCTGCCGATATCCGGGGAATTTGGATCTGACTCCAGCCAGATGACTGGGATTTTCAAAAGCAGAACCTGAGACAAGGATTTGGGTGTAGGTAATGATTTGTAAGGTGATTTTGAAAAAAAGAGAGCAAAGGAAAGGAAATGTGTTGAGGGAGGTTCATTATTGGGACTACCACAGTGTGGGTGGGGGCAGGCAATGCTGCTAGGACTTCTCCAGAGATGTTCAGGAAACTGCCTAGAATCTTCCACTCTGAGGAGGAAGACGCAGTACATTTATCTGCTTCTCCTTTTCCTACTGACTGCTGACTGTTTCCTACTGACTGTTTCCCTGGACGGCTAACCTGTCATTTCTGGACCTCACTTTTGCAGAGGCTGATCAAGTTCAAGCTACATCCAAGAAAAATCCAGGGCACAAAAGCAGGAATATTACAAACATACTCTTGTAGTGATATACAACTGAGCCTCAGCTCAGAAGAGGGTTGAAAGGGTCAGAACCAACACGGGGTATAGAAAGTTCTGCTCTCAGTGGGGAGCCTCTGACAGTCCTCAGGTAAAACAGCCCCATCTGGTTTGTGAGTTGGATGAAATCTGCAACTCATTACTACTCGAAGTGCAGAGAATAAGCAACCGTGGTTACTCAGCCATAAATGAAGCATCTATATAATACCCACTCCCAAGGCCCAGAGAGCATCATGGGAGAAGGAGCAGGAAGAATGAAAGAGCTGAAAGATTGGGGCACTGTGAAATATCTTCTGGACATCACATGTGGCTGCTGCATGCATGAACTCACAGCAGCCACATTGACCTGAACAAGACCGGCACAAGGTCAAGCCTGTCATAAAGTCCAACGTGGATTGGGGGAGGGGCTCTCGAGGCCCCACTCTTAGCTGGAGGCTGACAGGGAAATGTAGAGTCAGTTCTCTTTGAGCTGTTGCCATTGATCGGCCCCCCCATGAGCCAGCGAATGACCCCCATATGTGTGCTCCTGTGCACACATCAGAGGCACTATATGGACTCTGTGGGTAATTTTTAAAAAGCTGTAGATGACATCTGCTCAGCTGTGCAAACAGAGGGAATAAGACTTCCCATGCCCCAATTGCAAGACCTAAGTGCTCCAAAGCAAAGCTTCCCAGTAGGTGGCTCAGGTGATCCACCCCCACCCCCAGCTTCCCTAGGAGATCCTTCACCCATTCATTTCAGTTCATCCTGGAGATGAACCCCAGGCATCATCTGAGACTGAACACTTTCTTCTGGCATCACCGTGCAAGATGCATGCTGGGAGCAGGCCAGTGGTGTGGGCTGGGCACAATCTAGGGGGGCAGAAGATTGTGTGATCACAAGGTCTCCATCCAGACAGTATGTTCAAAGTTTTGGGGGACAAGTACCCCTGTTTCTATAGCTGAGTAGGGTATGGGACTTCTGTCTTAAACAGAGCTGAGTCTGTCCTGGCGAGCTGTGTTGGAAGGGTTCTGAAGGCTGTATCTGTGCAGATGTAACCCTACCTTCTAAATGTTCAGGGTTGCTCAGTGACAGAGGGCAGTTCTACAAAAAACCTGAAGGGCTGAATGACAGCCATCAATCAATCAATCTTTCTCTTCCTCTCCCATTTCCTTCCCTCCCTCCCTCCCTCCCTCCCTCCTTCCCCCCCCCCTCTCTCTCTCTGTGTGTGTGTGTGTAGGCAAGCCACATATCAATATCCAATGTCTTTCCATAATTTTTTAAGACACAGTCTCTCACTAAACCTATAACTTCACAATTCAATTCTTCTAGACCAGTTATCCAGCAAGCCTCCAGGCCTCTGTACTGGTTGGTTTTGTGTGTCAACTTGACACAAACTAGAGTCATCAGAGAGGAAGGAGCCTTTGTTGAGGAAATAATTCCATGAAATCCAATTGTAAGGCATTTTCTCAATTAGTGTTCAATGGGGAGGGCCCAGTTCATTGTATGTGGTTCCATCCCTGGGCTGGTGGTCCCAAGTTGTGTAAGTAAGCAAACTGAGCAAGCCAGGAGAAGCAAGCCAGTAAGTAACATCCCTCCATGACCTCTGCATCAGCCCCGCTTGACTTCCTGTCCTGACTTCCTCCAGTGACGGACTATGATCCAGAAGTATAAGCTGAATAAACCTTTCCCTCCCCAGCTTGCTTTTGGAATCATGGAGCTTTTGTCACAGCAATAGAAACCGTAGCTAAGTCAGGCTCCCATCTCTGTCCCCTCAGAGTTGAGGTCACAGGTGAGTATTGCTTTTTACACTGGTCTTGGGGATCTGAACTCAGGTCCTCATGCTTATCCAACTTACCAACCGAGCCTTCCCCCATCCCCCACCCTCCTTCTTTAAAGATACGGCCTCATTTATCCTAGGCTGGCCTCAAACTCATCATGTAGCCAAGAATGAGCTTAAACTTCTGGTCTTCCTGCTTCTACCTCCTGAGCACCTGGATTACAGATGTGCAGCCCCACAACTGTCTTCCACTAACCTTATAGTGTACTAAGTCTCTGAAGGTGTATGACATCACCCTATAGCACCACACATAGAGGCTCGGGGCCTCACACTCCTCAGCAGAGGCCCCACCAACAGGAAGCAATGAATGGGTACCCTACCAACCCCCACTGCCTACCCTGAGACTGCAGCAAGGATGGCCTCATCCCTGTTTGCGTCCCCATGGGTCACCTCTCACCTCTAGCCTAGAGGCAGCTCCTGAGAGCCCCGTGGCCCTGAGTCTTGACTTTCTACCCGGCAGGTGTTTGCCTCCTCCATATGAGTTGCTGAGCCGCCAGGAAGGCTAATTATAAGTGTCTGGTATTTATAGTGAGTTTCTCCACCCAAGGCTTCCAGCACCTCGGGGAACTATTTTCAGACTCCTCCAGCACTTTGGGAAGAAAGGCAGAGCCTCCCAGAGGAAACTGAGGTGAAGAGACATGGGACATAGCGATGTCTCTGGAGTGAGGACTCCCTAGTCAAGGAGTTGGCGCCTGGATTTGATGGGACTGCTGTCGGGGATGAAGGAAAGGAAAGCACACGCGCCCACACACTTGTAGAGTTGTCCCCTTTCACCTCCGGCTCTGAGGATCTCTGTAAAGTGGGACTGGAAGGCTAAGCCTGGTTCCCTTGTTTTGTTTTTGCAGGATAAAGGTCGGCAGGCAGTGATTGTATTGCTGACCGAAGAAAAATCCTATTTCAACTGACGTGAACAAGACTGGAAAGTGTGGCTGGGAGACTCTGGCAGATCATTTTAGTTGGTAAAATGTTTTCCTGAGTTCAGTCCCCAGAACCCACATTTAAATGAGAAGCCCAGCGTGGTGACACACATTTATAATCTCAGCCTTGGGGGTTAAGGAAGGAGTGGAGCAGAGACAGGCAGATCCCCCGGGCTCCACAGTAACCTTGTACCTGGCACTTAACACCTCACATCCCCACAGGAATGAAAGAGAAGAAAAGATCAGGCTGGAAGTGAGCCACTGAATAACTATCCTAAGACCCACATGCCCAGTGGCCCACTTTCTCCAGGTAGGTCCCCGTATACTAGTAACTCCATGGCTTCCCAGAGTTCACATAGCTGGGGCAAGCCCAAGCAATTCAAATACCTCACACTCAAAATATAACATGACCCTCATGTCTCCCACCTGATACATGTCCCCCATCCTGATACATTCTCCAAGACGTAGAAGTAGGTTCTGTTATCTAGAATGGGAAATTAAGGTTTCAGGTAAATGTAATATTGATTGAGGGGAGGGTCTCTGAGACTGGTGGCCCAGATTGGTCTCCTGCCTGAGAAGACCAAGTGTGTGAACCAGCAGGCCTGGCCAGTTGATGGCTATGAACATAGGGAAATGACCCCGGATTTTCTGGTTGAGGTTAGGCTAGGTCAGAAAAGTCTTTAAAATTAAAAGAAGGTAGAAGAGGTCAGTATGATGTGATGTGACTCAATCCACTGCGATCAAGAACTGAGAACTGCAGGCAGCCTCTAGGAGCTAAAAAGGGGCTAAGGGGGGACAAGAAACATGAACTGTCTCTGCCTCAAGTACCAGGAGCCCAGCACTGGACACCACATTGTTTCTTAAACTCCTCCAAGTATGGAAGTGTGTTACAACATCACCAGCAAACCCCACACACCTCACAGAAAAGCATCTGGTCATCGTGAACTTTGTCACCATGGGCCTGTGACGCGTTGGAAAGTTCTGGGTCAGCAGGACAACCTTTTCCTTACACTGCGTTCTATTGCTACTGCCCTGCCTGTCCTGGTGGTCTACACTGACCCAGAAGGAAGGGAACCCCGGGAAGCCTCCTCAGCAATGTGGGAGCTATTTTCTACATAGCAGACCAAGCTTTTAGCAGAGAGCGGCTGTATCTAGAGCCTTCCTCCCCCCACCACCAGTGGGGACCTCTGCTGCTCTTCTCCTGGTGCCCTGACAGATTGAGCCCATGCCTGCCTGCTCCACACTGCATGGTGCTAGAATACCTCAGGTCCAAGAGCTGGATAAGGACAGGGAAGAGAGAAAGGCTCTCCAGAGTCTTGTCTAGTCTGGTTGTCCTTAACCAAGGGGGATGAGCTGATCTACAGCTGGGTTGGGGTCCCAGGGAGAGTGGGAGGGTTCCTGAGACAGATGGACCCTTAGAAAATTATTGATACCATGTCCTCTGCCCTGTTGCACACACACACAGACACACACACACACACACACATCACCCATAATGCCCAGTCAGCTGCAGTTAAATCAGAGCATCTGGGCTGAGCAAAAGAAACCAAGCTTTGTGAAGCTTCCCAGGTGATTCCAGACACTTCTGGCAGTCAGAGAACTCAGCAACCTACAGCATCGAAATCATCCAAGTGCCCACAGGGTGGAAGGAACCACAGCTTTACTGCCAACCTCTGGACTCAGATCTGCCTTTGAACAAGGCCCTAAGAGAGCCCTCGGCACACTGAGACAGCGAAGCCTAGGGAAGCTAAGACTGCCAGTGACAGGGATCTGGGGGTAGGAGTACACTAGCAGGTTGGAGCCAAGGTATGTGGCAAAGATCACACCATGACACAGATCTCACATGAGAGATACATTGAAGGCAGGTGAAAGGCTGCCTCAGAGCAGGGACAAGTGACAGACAGACAGACAGACCGACCGACAGAGGGATGGAGAAAATGAGAGAGCAGGCTGCAATGGTGGATACCTTTGAAAGGATATGCCTGTCCCACTTGGCAGCTGCTGATGGTATGTTGCAAGCGCGGAGTGGCTAAGGACAGCCTGGAGAGCTCCTGCTTTTTACTTCTTTTTTTTTCTTTCTTTTTTACAATTATAGCTATGCCCTGACTTTTTTCTTTCCATTTCTAATACTGTGTTTTATTTTTTTTTATTTTATCTTTTTTTCCTTACAACTTTATTTTTAAAAAAAAAAGAGAGAGAGAGAGATACATGTACAGATTTTTTAAAGCATTTTGGCATAACACTATATGAACATATTTTTGTCAGTACTTGATTTTTTTTTAAAGGTTTGATACTATGCATTGAAATCTTACTAGTTACCATGAGCATAAAGTACAAAACATAACCTGGAAATAGTCAAAGTTTTCTTAGTGTGTATACATTAAACATAATGATTTTTAAATACCAAAAATTGCCACAAGGCTATATACTTAGCTCTTGTGTTATTAACGATTTAAGGTCTAGGTGTGCCCCCACTCTGAGTGGGTGCTATACACTTGTTGTTGTTTTCCTAAGAAGGACTGAGGCTTCTACTTTTTGGCCTTTCTTTTTTTTTTTTTTTTTTTTTTTTTTTTTTGAGCTTCATATGGCCTGTGAGTTGTTTCTTGGGTGTTCAGAGCTTTCTAGGGCTAATATCCAATTATCAGTGACTGCATATTATATCTGTTCTCTTGTGATTGGGTTATCTCACTCAAAATAATATTCTCTAGATACATCCATTTTCCTAGGAATTTCATAAAGTCATTGTTTCTGATAGCTGAGTAGTACTCCATTGTGTAAATGTACCACAATTTTTGTATCCACTCACCTACTGAAGGATATCTGGATTCTTCCCAGCTTCTGGCTATTATAAATAAGGCTGCTATGAACATTGTGGCGCATGTGTCCTTGTTGCATGTTGGAGCATCTTTGGGGTATATGCCCAGAAGTGGAATAACTGGGTCTTCAGGTAGAACTATGTCCAATTTTTTGAGGAACTGCCAGACTGATTTCCAAAGTGGTTGTACCAGTTTACAACCCCACCAACAGTGAAGAAGTGTTCCTCTTTCTCCGCGTCCTCCCCAGCATCTGATGTCACCTGAGTTTTTGATCTTAGCCATTCTGACTGGTGTGAGGTGGAATCTCAGGGTTGTTTTGTTTTGCATTTGCCTGATGACTAGGGATGTTGAACATTTCCTATTAAAAATAGGAGACAGGCAGGGAAACACCCTAGCTGCCTGGAGTATCCAGCAAAACTGCAACCAGAGAGACACTGCCTCAAAAGCAAGGTGGAAGAGGAAGACCAAACCACAGGGTGCCTTTTGAGTTCTACACATGCACTGTGGCACAAACACTCACGGGCGGACACACACACACACACACACACACACACACACACATACACATACAGAGATACTCACATATACACAGAATAAACAAATAAATATATTTTTAAGTTAATCCATCTACCGAACTTTAATAACAGAGGGCTTGTTGGGTAAGGAGCATGTGACCAGCAAGGGGCAGGAATGGGGACAGAAAAAGATGATGAAGAATAAACAAGATGCAAATGTGTTACACGGGCTGGACGGAGGCCCCAGCAGATGTGTAGCAGAGGGCTGCCTTGTCCTGCCTCAGTGGGAGAGGATGCACCTAATCCTGCAGAGACTTGAGACCCCCAGGGTGGGAGAAGACTGAGGGGGGGGCTCCACCCTCTCAGAGGTGAAGGGGAGAAAGGAGACGTCCTGGCAGAGGGCAGCATTAGGATGTAAATAAATACATTTTTCAAAAGACAGAAATGTGTTATATGTATTTATAAAATGTCATAATGAAACCCGTTATTAAATATAATCAATAAGTGCTAATGAAAACATTTTCTAGATGACAGAGGCCCAGTAAGATGGCTCGGTGTACAAAGGTGCCTGTTACATAGGCCTAGCAACCTGAGTTCCAGAGCCGGAACCCACAGAAAAAAGGAAAGAAAGTATCAGCCCCACCAAGTTGTCCTGTGACCCCCATACATGTGCCTTGGCATGTACACACACACACACACACACACACACACACTAAATGCACACACAACAGTAATAACTTAATAATAGAAGCATCAAGCGGTCCAGAAAGATTGCAGGAGGTAAACCAGCCTTTAATATGCTCTCTCCCTGCTGAGAGCCGACAGCAGGGGAGACCAGGAAAGCCAGAGTTTTCGCAGGGAAGCCAGCAGTTCTCAAGATTTTAAACAGGAATAAGGAATTCTCCATTTACAAGGCTCTGTGCAGCAGGCCCTTTCTGACGGAGGCAGACAGGCTACATACTTAGGAGAGGATGCTTGGTGAGGAGCAGTTTGTTACTATGAATTCTTCTCCAAAAGTGAAATGTGTGTGTGTGTGTGTGTGTGTGTGTGTGTGTCTGTGTGTGTGTCTCTGTGTGTGTGTGTTTGTGTGTGTACATGCCAGGGCGAGCACACACACACACACACACACACATACACACACACACACACACACTCCCTATGTATGCAAGAAAAACATGTGCACATGACATCTAGCGTTTCTGAATTGGCAAAAAAAATATAAAATCACTACTACCTTTTTCCATTTTGCTAATGTGAGGAATATGTAGGAAGCTGTCTCATTTCTACAAGCTCATTCTGATGTCATCTGTACTTCTGAGCATCCCGCATCCAGTCATCTGGCCAATCAAAATCGAGACAGAAGCAGTTCCGGGCTTCCTAAGGCTGTCATCCCAGAGCCCACCTCCCACAGTGTGAACCTGGGCCAGCAAATTAGTCTTGTTTGGGTTTGAGCTTGTCAGCTTGCAGAGTCCCTGAAGCAGGTGAGGTGGCACACGGCTAACATACTAACACTCAGGAGGATGGGGAGGAAGATTCAGAGTGCAAGGCCAGACCAGGATTATCCAGGACTGTCTCCCAAAATAAGATGCATGCAAAATCCCCTCTCTCTCTCTCTCTCTCTCTCTCTCTCTCTCTCTCTCTCTCTCTCTCTCTCATTCTCTCTCTCTCTCTCTCTCTCTCTCTCTCTCTCTCTCATTCTCTCTCTCTCTCTCTCTCTCTCTCTCTCTCTCTCTCTCACACACACACACACACACATACACATACATACATACACACACACACACACACACAATAAGCTAACAATATCTATATTCCATCTGATCACCCCCCACACACTGGCTGTGAGGGGCACAGTAAATAAACAGCCAAGATGGCCACTTGGTAGTCGGAAGAAGATGGTTTTTACAGTTATAAAAGAGCAGAAACATCCAGAGGCATCTGGAAGAGTCCAGAGCTGAGAGAAAAAGAAACAGACGGAACATGGCCAGGGCCAGAGAAGTGGGTATGGAAACCGAAGAGGGTAATAAAGATGCTCAGTTCCTAGGAGGGTGGGGTGGGGTAGCGGTGAGCTGGAGCAGACCCAGGAGTTCAGGGTAGAGGTAGGAGATGCAGGATATTAGTGTGGGCCTGAGGTGTATAGCGGGTACATGTGTACAGGGCTGAGGGAGCCTGGGGGCCTGCATGGGCTTTGAGATGCAGCCACAGATATGTCTCAGTGCAGAGTCAGAGGCAAGGGAAATGACTCCTTTTGTCAGACAGGACTTGTTTCACAAGTTCCTAAGGAATACTGGTTTCTGAGTTAGCTTTCTGGTGCTGTAAAGAGACACCATGACCACGGCAACTATTATAAAGGACAACATTTCACTGGGGCTGGCTCACAGTTCAGAGGCTCAGTCCATCATCATCATGATGGGAAACATGGCAGTGTGCAGACAGACTTGGTGCTGGAGGAGCTGAGAGTTCTCCATCTTGATCCAAAGGCATCAGGAGACCGTGTGCCACACCGGGAGTAGCTTGAGCATAGGAGACCTCAAAGCCCACCGCACAGAAATGCACTTCCTCCAACGAGGTCAGTACCTCTCAATAGCGCCACCCCTTATGGGAGCACATGAATCTTTGGGGACCATACCTATTAAAATCACAGCTTGGTCTTATTTAATTGTCAGAAATCACACTGTAGTACAGATTGAGCTCATTTCCGGGCATATGCACCCCCTTCAGACCTAACACTCACGGCAGACCTTGGAAATTACCAGCTGAGTGCTACAGGAGGGCTAAGGGAAACCAGGAGGCATAGCAGGTCCACGACGCCTGATCCACCGCTGCCTTCCCACCCAGGGGCTCTCTCAAGAAAAGACCAGTTTAAATTGCAAAGGGTGAGAGGATTTGAAGAAAAGGTTTGCCTGTCTTGGTACAAAAACCAAAGGCATCAGATTCTAACCCTGTCACCCAAGCCCACTAATGGAGGCACTGGTTCCAAGATCGGCAAGGTGACAGGTGGGCGTGGGAGGAAGCTTATGTCCTTTCCTGTCACAACCTTGCTGAGTCCAAGGAAGGTATCAGAAAATCTGAATGCAGCAGAGAGATTAATCTCACCAACGTTGCCTTGAGTTTCATCTTTGGTGGGGGACTGGTATTAGCTTAAAAGTTGATTACAATCAAGAAACAAATCACAAAGCTGATATGTGCATTACAAACAAATTTTCTTCAAATAGGTGCACACCACTTGGAAGAACAATTCATAAGCCTGAGGGTGCATAAGAGTAATTGTGGAAAGTGAGCTAAAGCCGTGTGATTGAAGTGAGGGCGGACTGCCATATGAACCTGATAGGGAACAGAGACATGATTGACTTAGCATTTTGTAAACAGCAAGCTAAGCGGAATGATCTGGAAGGCAGCCCCCGTGGAACGAGGGGAGGTGGCCTTGGAGAATACAAGACTCCCCAAAGATTCAGAAGCAGCTGGAGTTGAGAAAACCAGGGCAAGGGGAGGGGCTGCCCAGTCAGAAAATCTCATCAAAGCTAGCAGCAACCCCATGTCCCACCCCATCCCCCAGAACAGTTAATTTAAAGGTGCATGAAGGAGAAATTTTCTACTGCAGAAAGCTGGATATTAAGACCAACACCCTCACTGCTCAAATAAAGCCACCAAACCTGGGAACATTGGTGACTTCCCCAAAACTTGTGAAAGGCTAGACTTGAACTCGTGGCTTCTGGCTCCTGGCGTACCTGGGATAACAGACATACATGTGTACAGGGTCAGGTGAAGAACAGAAAGGCAGGAAACTGATGTGGGACACTGGAAAGCAATATGTAACCCATGAGGAAGCTAATATGAACTCCATGTGAATTTAGAAGATTCTAGATGCTATTCTAAATCAGACAAGCCAGCTTTCACAGCTGTGCGGAACCTTATTGAACACAGCAATAGGGAAGGAATGGTGGAGGCTAAAAACCTGAGACAGATACAGGTAGACATGAGACAGCAGCCACCATCCCAACAGGAGGGAGTGTGGGACCAAAGATGCTGGTTTCCAAGAAAAGCCACAGTCCAGATTCTCATGTGAGACCTTTCAACATAGATGTGCCATTAAATTATCAGCCCTCCCTCTAAGCCTTCCATCTCAGCCATTCTTAGAACCAGCTCTTGGAGAATTCTCTATTTAGAGTCTGGCTTCCCCACTGGACTACATCCATGGGAACAGAGACTATATCCTCTTCCTCAGTACTTGGGCTGGTTCAAGAATCCAGTAAGTGTTCAGTAAATACTTCGGTGAACTGATTAGAGAGAATCTGCCAGTAGGGAGGGGTTGTTGCTAAGTTAGAAGACACGGGTGCACTTGGGAGTCACCAAGTGACTGTGCATAAAAACAAAACATGCCTATTTTAAGGGAGATAGAAAGCTTGGTGGGAACTATTTATTACCCCCTCTTTGCCCTAGTCACTAGGCAGACCCCTCCAGTTCTCACTGGTGCTCCTAACACTGAGGTAGGAAAGAAAGGAGATGGGAAGGAGGACCTATCCTGGGATAAGGTAAGATCCTTGTAGCTGCCAATGAGAAGAAACCTTCCTGCGTCAAGAAGGCAAAAGGTACAGGAAGAGTGGATAACTTTTTGCAACAATGAACTGCACACAGCATTAAGTCTGGATCCATGGGAACAGCATCCCATCACCCTAGAGGAAGGAATCTAACAAGACCCAAACAAGTAGACTTGTTCTGGTTATGTTTTTGTTTCTGTAATAAAATATCTTGGCAAAAAGAAGGAGGAGGAGGAGGAGGAGGAGGAGGAGGAGGAGGAGGAGGAGAAGGAGAAGAAGAAGAAGAAGAAGAAGAAGAAGAAGAAGAAGAAGAAGAAGAAGAAGAAGAAGAAGAAGAAGAAGAAGAAGAAGAAGAAGAAGAAGAAGAAGAAGAAGAAGAAGAAGAACTTAGGGGTAAAGGTTCAATTATCTCACAATTACTTCAGGGAAGTTACAAATGCAGGAACTTGAGACAGATCACACCCACAGTCAAAAGCAGAGATATGAATGCATACATGCTTGCTTGTTTGTAATCAGCTGGATTTCTCTATTCTTGTATAAATTCAGGACACCCCCCACCTCACTAGGGAATGGTGCCACCAACAGTGGGCTGCATCTTCATCTTCCCAAATCAATTGGCTTAGTTAAGACAATCCCTCACAGACATGCCATAGGCAAACCAATGTAGACAGTCCTTCAGTAAGGCTCTCTGTCCAGATATCTAGATAACATAAAGTTCATAAATAAGGTACATATCACAGAATCTGGCATGATAGGACACACGTGTAATCTCAGGAAGCTGTTGTGGAAAGAGTGTGAGTTCCATGCCTAAGCTCTGCATAGGAAGGGCTCATCTTAACACTTTTTCAAGGTTTAATGAGGTTTAGATCCTAATAGCTTACTGAGAATTAGCTGTTCTGTTGGGCTAATTAAACTGACAGAGAATGGCTTGAAGGTCAGGAGATAGAGACACTGACCTCCTGCAGGTTGTATATTTCTCAGTTTGGGCCACAGACCAAGTCAATTAAACAACAGAAATGTGTCTATTCACAGTTCTGGAGGCTGGAAGTTCAAGATCAAGACCCAGCATAGTTGGGGTCTGGTGAAGACCTCTCTCCAGCTTCAGACATGGCTGCCTCTCAGTATACCTTCTCAGAAGAGACTGCAAGCTCTCAAATACCTCAACTTACAAAGACATTGATCCCATCTTGGGGACCCCATTCCCAAGAGCCCATCTAAATTTAATTACCTCCCAAATCCCTATCTCTGGCTACAATGGGAGTTGGTATTTTAAAATATGAATTGGTTAGACAATAAAAGAGGCTCGGTCACATGGCCAGCAACTGCAACAAAGGAAGACTTGGAACGATGCCCGCTGTGGTTATCATCCCTATTTCTTACCAAGTATTTTCTGATTCTGCTTCTCTAGACTCGTACTGGAGTGGTGCTGACCCTTTCGTAATAGAGCTGAAGACCACTTGCCCAGTGAGTGTACGCTGAGTGAGCTATGTCCCCCACAGAGCACATAGTAACTGAGAAAGACCAGACATTGTTCTCATGACCAGATTGTTCTGTCTTTGTTGATTCTGCATAAACCCCCACTTTGCCCTCACTTGACCCAGCATGTAGAGAGAAGCCCACTCTTCAAACCCCAAATATTTGAGAATCCCTCTTTAATTCATCTAAGTGTTTAGTGTGTAGGACACTAGAAGCAAGCTCTTACAGACGCTTTTTGGCTTTTATCTATTTGGAGGTAGTAAAGGATCAAACTCTGTGTCTTATACACTCTACCAATGAGCTGTAACCCAGGCCCTAGTTCTTTAAATGTTTATTTACTTATTGGAGGGACAGGATATGTATGTGTGTGGAGGTCAGAAGACAACTTGCAGGAGTTGATTCTCTCCTTCAACCTGTAGGTCTCAGAGACCAAACTCAGGCTTTCTGGCTTGGCAGCAAGTGCCTTTACCCACTGAGCGACCCCACTGTTTTCAACCCTTGATTTTTGATTCAAGTTGAGGTCTCAACCTTATAACTCATCCTCCTACTGCTATTGATCTTATCCTGTCTCTTCTATCCCCTGAGGTTATACACACATCTCTTTAGATCAATATAGAGAAAGGCTGAGGTGAGGGGGTGGGGAAACATAGCAGCTAATATCATAAAAAGTATTATTGACTTATCTTCAAATCGCTGAGCCACTCCTTGGCTTTTTCTTTGTTCTCTTAACTCTCCTGTGAGGGTTTCATTTTAGATATTATGCTTTCAATTCAAAATTTCTATTTGCTTGGTTCTTTAGTTGCCATTTTGGCCAAGGTGTGATATATTTTCATTTACAGTGAGTGTGCCTTCCTTTATATCACCTCATTAAATATAACTGCTCAACACCTAAAGAAAAGTTCAACATCCCTAGTCATCA